>NC_140993.1:128437995-128660665 GCF_052327205.1 Somniosus microcephalus
CATCCCATTCTACCTCTCCTCACACATCCCATTCTACCTCTCCTCACACGTCCCATTCTACCTCTCCTCACACATCCCATTCTACCTCTCATCACACATCCCATTCTACCTCTCCTCACACATCCCATTCTACCTCTCCTCACACATCCCATTCTACCTCTCCTCACGTCCCATTCTACCTCTCCTCACACATCCCATTCTCCCTCTCCTCACACATCCCATTCTACCTCTCCTCACACATCCCATTCTACCTCTCCTCACACATCCCATTCTACCTCTCCTCACACGTCCCATTCTACCTCTCCTCACACATCCCATTCTACCTCCCCTCACACATCCCATTCTACCTCTCCTCACACATCCCATTCGACCTCTCCTCACACATCCCATTCTACCTCTCCTCACATATCCCATTCTACCTCTCTGCACACATCCCATTCTACCTCTCCTCACACATCCCATTCTACCTCTCCGCACACATCCCATTCTACCTCTCCTCACACATCCCATTCTACCTCCCCTCACATCCCATTCTACCTCTCCTCACACATCCCATTCTACCTCTCCTCACACATACCATTCTACCTCTCCTCACACATCCCATTCTACCTCCCCTCACACATCCCATTCTACCTCTCCTCGCACATCCCATTCTACCTCTCCTCACGTCCCATTCTACCTCTCCTCACACATCCCATTCTACCTCTCCTCACACATCCCATTCTACCTCTCCTCACACATCCCATTCTACCTCTCCTCACATCCGATTCTACCTCTCCTCACACATCCCGTTCTAGCTCTCCTCACACATCCCATTCTACCTCTCCTCACACATCCAATTCTACCTCTCATCACACATCCCATTCTACCTCTCCTCAAACATCCCATTCTACCTCTCCTCACACATCCCATTCTACCTCCCCTCACACATCCCATTCTACCTCTCCTCACACATCCCATTCTACCTCTCCACACACATCCCATTCTACCTATCCTCACACATCCCATTCTACCTCTCCACACACATCCCATTCTACCTCTCCTCACACGTCCCATTCTACCTCTCCTCACACGTCCCATTCTACCTCTCCTCACACATCCCATTCTACCTCTCCTCACACATCCCATTCTACCTCTCCTCACACATCCCATTCTACCTCTCCTCACACATCCCAGTCTACCTCTCCGCACACATCCCATTCTACCTCTCCTCACACATCCCATTCTACCTCTCCTCACACATCCCAGTCTACCTCTCCGCACACATCCCATTCTACCTCTCCTCACACATCCCATTCTACCTCTCCTCACATCCCATTCTACCTCTCCTCACACATCCCATTCTACCTCTCCTCACTGATCCCATTCTACCTCCGCTCACACATCCCATTCTACCTTTCCTCACTTCCCATTCTACCTCTCCTCACACATCCCATTCTACCTCTCCTCACACATCCCATTCTACCTCTCCTCACACATCCCATTCTGCCTCCCCTCACATATCCCATTCTACCTCTCCTCACATCCCATTCTAGCTCTCCTCACACATCCCATTCTACCTCTCCTCACATCCCATTCTACCTCCCCTCACATCCCATTCTACCTTCCCTCGCATCCCATTCTACCTCCCCTCACATCCCATTCTCCCTCTACTCACACGTCCCATTCTACCTCTCCTCACACATCCCATTCTACCTCCCCTCATATCCCATTCTACCTCTCCTCACACGTCCCATTCTACCTCTCCTCACACATCCCATTCTACCTCTCCTCACACGTCCCATTCTACCTCTCCTCACACATCCCATTCTACCTCTCCTCACACGTCCCATTCTACCTCTCCTCGCACATTCCATTCTACCTCTCCTCGCACATCCCATTCTACCTCGCCTCGCACATCCCATTCTACCTCCCCTCACATCCCATTCTACCTCTCCTCACACATCCCATTCTACCTCTCCTCGCACATCCCATTCTACATCTCCTCACACATCCCATTCTACCTCCCCTCACATCCCATTCTACCTCTACTCACACATCCCATTCTACCTCTCCTCGCACATCCCATTCTACCTCTCCTCGCACATCCCATTCTACCTCTCCTCGCACATCCCATTCTACCTCTCCTCGCACATCCCATTCTACCTCTCCTCGCACATCCCATTCTACCTCTCCTCGCACATCCCATTATACCTCTCCTCACACATCCCATTCTACCCCTCCTCACACATCCCATTCTACCTCCCCTCACATCCCATTCTACCTCTACTCGCACATCCCATTCTACCTCTCCTCGCACATCCCATTCTACCTCTCCTCGCACATCCCATTCTACCTCTCCTCGCACATCCCATTCTACCTCTCCTCGCACATCCCATTCTACCTCTCCTCGCACATCCCATTCTACCTCTCCTCGCACATCCCATTCTACCTCTCCTCCCACATCCCATTCTACCTCTCCTCACACATCCCATTCTACCTCTCCTCACACGTCCCATTCTAACTCTCCTCACACATCCCATTCTACCTCTCCTCACACGTCCCATTCTACCTCTCCTCACACGTCCCATTCTACCTCTCCTCACACATCCCATTCTACCTCTCCCCACACATCCCATTTTATCTCTCCTCACACATCCCATTCTACCTCTCCTCACACGTCCCATTCTACCTCTCCTCACACATCCCATTCTACCTCTCCACACATCCCATTCTACCTCTCCTCACACATCCCATTCTACCTCTCCTCACGTCCCATTCTACCTCTCCTCACACATCCCATTCTCCCTCTCCTCACACATCCCATTCTACCTCTCCTCACACATCCCATTCTACCTCTCCTCACATCCCATTCTACCTCTCCTCACACGTCCCATTCTACCTCTCCTCACACGTCCCATTCTACCTCCCCTCACATCCCATTCTCCCTCTCCTCACATCCCATTCTACCTCTCCTCATACATCCCATTCTACCTCTCCTCACACATCCCATTCTACCTCTCCTCACACATCCCATTCTACCTCTCCTCACATCCGATTCAACCTCTCCTCACACGTCCCGTTCTACCTCTCGTCACACATCCCATTCCACCTCTCCTCACACTTCCCATTCTACCTCTCCTCACACATCCCATTCTACCTCTCCTCACACATCCCATTCTACCTCCTCTCACACGTCCCATTCTACCTCTCCTCACACATCCCATTCTACCTCTCCTCACACGTCCCATTCTACCTCTCCTCACACGTCCCATTCTACCTCTCCTCTCACATCCCATTCTACCTCTCCTCACACATCCCATTCTACCTCTCCTCACACATCCCATTCTACCTCTCCTCACACATCCCATTCTACCCCTCCCCACACATCCCATTCTACCTCTCCTCACATCCCATTCTACCACTCCTCACACATCCCATTCAACTCTCCTCACACATCCCATTCAACTCTCCTCACACATCCCATTCAACTCTCCTCACACATCCCATTCTACCTCTCCTCACACATCCCATTCTACCTCTCCTCACACATCCCATTCTACCTCTCCTCACACATCCCATTCTACCTCTCCCCACACATCCCATTCTACCTCTCCTCACACATCCCATTCTACCTCTCCTCTCACATCCCATTCTACCTCTCCTCTCACATCCCATTCTACCTCTCCTCACACATCCCATTCTAACTCTCCTCACACATCCCATTCTACCTATCCTCACATATCCCATTGTACCTCTCCTCACACATCCCATTCTTCCTCTCCTCACACATCCCATTCTACCTCTCCTCACACATCCCATTCTACCTCTCCTCACACATCCCATTCTACCTCTCCTCACAAATCCCATTCTACCTCTCCTCACATCCCATTCTACCTCTCCTCACATATCCCATTCTACCTCTCTGCACACATCCCATTCTACCTCTCCTCACACATCCCATTCTACCATTCCGCACACATCCCATTCTACCTCTCCTCACACATCCCATTCTACCTCCCCTCACATCCCATTCTACCTCTCCTCACACATCCCATTCTACCTCTCTTCACACATCCCATTCTACCTCTCCTCACACATCCCATTCGACCTCTCCTCACACATCCCATTCGACCTCTCCTCACACATCCCATTCTACCTCTCCTCACACATCCAATTCTACCTCACCTCACACATCCCATCCTACCTCTCCTCACACATCCCATTCTACCTCTCCTCACACATCCCATTCTACCTCGCCTCACACATCCCATTCTACCTCTCCTCACACATCCCATTCTACCTCCCCTCACACATCCCATTCTACCTCTCCTCACACAACCAATTCTACCTCTCCTCACACATCCCATTCTACCTCTCCTCACACATCCCATTCTACCTCTCATCACACATCCCATTCTACCTCTCCTCACATCCCGTTCTACCTCTCCTCACACATCCCATTCTGCCTCTCCTCACACATCCCATTCTACCTCTCCTCACACATTCCATTCTACCTCTCCTCACACATCCCATTCTACCTCTCCTCACACGTCCCATTCTACCTCTCCTCACACGTCCCATTCTACCTCTCCTCACACATCGCATTCTACCTCTACTCACATCCCATTCTACCTCTCCTGACACATCCCATTCTACCTCTCCTCACACATCGCATTCTACCTCTCCTCACACATCCCATTCTACCTCCCCTCACACATCCCATTCTCCCTCTCCTCTCACATCCCATTCTCCCTCTACTCACATCCCATTCTACCTCTCCTCACACATCCCATACTACCTCTCCTCACACATCCCATTCTACCTCCCCTCACACATCCCATTCTACCTCTCCTCACACATCCCATTCTACCTCTCCTCACACGTCCCATTCTACCTCTCCTCACACATCCCATTCTACCTCTCCTCACACGTCCCATTCTACCTCTCCTCACACATCCCATTCTACCTCTCCTCACATCCCATTCTACCTCTCCTCACACATCCCATTCTACCTCTCCTCACACATCCCATTCTACCTCTCCTCACACGTCCCATTCTACCTCTCCTCACACATCCCATTCTACCTCCCCTCACAAATCCCATTCTACCTCTCCTCACACATCTCATTCTACCTCTCCTCACATCCCATTCTACCTCTCCTCACACATCCCATTCTACCTCTCCTCACACGTCCCATTCTACCTCTCCTCACACATCCCATTCAACCTCTCCTCACACATCCCATTCTACCTCTCCTCGCACATCCCATTCTACCTCTCCTCACGTCCCATTCTACCTCTCCTCACACATCCCATTCTACCTCTCCTCACACATCCCATTCTACCTCTCCTCACACATCCCATTCTACCTCCCCTCACACATCCCATTCTACCTCTCCTCACACATCCCATTCTACCTCTCCACACACATCCCATTCTACCTATCCTCACACATCCCATTCTACCTCTCCACACACATCCCATTCTACCTCTCCTCACACATCCCATTCTACCTCTCCTCACACGTCCCATTCTACCTCTCCTCACACATCCCATTCTACCTCTCATCACACATCCCATTCTACCTCTCCTCACACATCCCATTCTACCTCTCCTCACACATCCCATTCTACCTCTCCTCACGTCCCATTCTACCTCTCCTCACACATCCCATTCTCCTCTCCTCACACATCCCATTCTACCTCTCCTCACACATCCCATTCTACCTCTCCTCACACATCCCATTCTACCTCTCCTCACACATCCCATTCTACCTCTCCTCACACGTCCCATTCTACCTCTCCTCACACATCCCATTCTACCTCCCTCACACATCCCATTCTACCTCTCCTCACACATCCCATTCGACCTCTCCTCACACATCCCATTCGACCTCTCCTCACACATCCCATTCTACCTCTCCTCACACATCCAATTCTACCTCACCTCACACATCCCATTCTACCTCTCCTCACACATCCCATTCTACCTCTCCTCACACATCCCATTCTACCTCTCCTCACACATCCCATTCTACCTCTCCTCACACATCCCATTCTACCTCCCCTCACACATCCATTCTACCTCTCCTCACACAACCCATTCTACCTCTCCTCACACATCCATTCTACCTCTCCTCACACATCCCATTCTACCTCTCATCACACATCCCATTCTACCTCTCCTCACATCCCGTTCTACCTCTCCTCACACATCCCATTCTGCCTCTCCTCACACATCCCATTCTACCTCTCCTCACACATTCCATTCTACCTCTCCTCACACGTCCATTCTACCTCTCCTCACACGTCCCATTCTACCTCTCCTCACACATCCCATTCTACCTCTCCTCACACATCCCATTCTACCTCCCTCACATCCCATTCTACCTCTCCTCACACATCCCATTCTACCTCTCCTCACACATCGCATTCTACCTCTACTCACATCCCATTCTACCTCTCCTCACACATCCCATTCTACCTCTCCTCACACATCGCATTCTACCTCTCCTCACACATCCCATTCTACCTCCCCTCACACATCCCATTCAACCTCTCCTCACACATCCCATTCTACCTCTCCTCGCACATCCCATTCTACCTCTCCTCACGTCCCATTCTACCTCTCCTCACACATCCCATTCTACCTCTCCTCACACATCCCATTCTACCTCTCCTCACACATCCCATTCTACCTCTCCTCACATCCGATTCTACCTCTCCTCACACATCCCGTTCTACCTCTCCTCACACATCCCATTCTACCTCTCCTCACACATCCAATTCTACCTCTCATCACACATCCCATTCTACCTCTCTCAAACATCCCATTCTACCTCTCCTCACACATCCCATTCTACCTCCCCTCACACATCCCATTCTACCTCTCCTCACACATCCCATTCTACCTCTCCACACACATCCCATTCTACCTATCCTCACACATCCCATTCTACCTCTCCACACACATCCCATTCTACCTCTCCTCACACATCCCATTCTACCTCTCCTCACACGTCCCATTCTACCTCTCCTCACACATCCCATTCTACCTCTCATCACACATCCCATTCTACCTCTCCTCACACATCCCATTCTACCTCTCCTCACACATCCCATTCTACCTCTCCTCACACATCCCATTCTACCTCTCCTCACACATCCCATTCTACCTCTCCTCACTGATCCCATTCTACCTCCGCTCACACATCCCATTCTACCTTTCCTCACTTCCCATTCTACCTCTCCTCACACATCCCATTCTACCTCTCCTCACACATCCATTCTACCTCTCCTCACATATCCCATTCTACCTCTCCTCACATCCCATTCTAGCTCTCCTCACACATCCCATTCTACCTCTCCTCACATCCCATTCTACCTCCCCTCACATCCCATTCTACCTTCCCTCACATCCCATTCTACCTCCCCTCACATCCCATTCTCCCTCTACTCACACGTCCCATTCTACCTCTCCTCACACATCCCATTCTACCTCCCCTCATATCCCATTCTACCTCTCCTCACACGTCCCATTCTACCTCTCCTCACACATCCCATTCTACCTCTCCTCACACGTCCCATTCTACCTCTCCTCACACATCCCATTCTACCTCTCCTCACACGTCCCATTCTACCTCTCCTCGCACATTCCATTCTACCTCTCCTCGCACATCCCATTCTACCTCGCCTCGCACATCCATTCTACCTCCCCTCACATCCCATTCTACCTCTCCTCACACATCCCATTCTACCTCTCCTCGCACATCCCATTCTACATCTCCTCACACATCCCATTCTACCTCCCCTCACATCCCATTCTACCTCTACTCACACATCCCATTCTACCTCTCCTCGCACATCCCATTCTACCTCTCCTCGCACATCCCATTCTACCTCTCCTCGCACATCCCATTCTACCTCTCCTCGCACATCCCATTCTACCTCTCCTCGCACATCCCATTCTACCTCTCCTCGCACATCCCATTCTACCTCTCCTCACACATCCCATTCTACCCCTCCTCACACATCCCATTCTACCTCCCCTCACATCCCATTCTACCTCTCCTCCCACATCCCATTCTACCTCACCTCACACATCCCATTCTACCTCTCCTCACACATCCCATTCTACCTCTCCTTACACATCCCATTCTACCTCTCCCCACACGTCCCATTCTACCTCTCCTCACACGTCCCATTCTACCTCTCCTCACACGTCCCATTCTACCTCTGCTCACATCCCATTCTAACTCTCCTCACACATCCCATTCTACCTCTCCTCACACATCCCATTCTACCTCTCCTCACTCATCCCATTCTACCTCTCCTCACACATCCCATTCTACCTCTCCTCACACATCCCATTCTACCTCTCCTCACACATCCCATTCTACCTCTCCTCACACATCCCATTCTAACTCTCCTCACACATCCCATTCTACCTCTCCTCACACATCCTATTCTACCTCTTCTCACACATCCCATTCTGCCTCTCCTCACACATCACATTCTACCTCTCCTCACACATCCCATTCTACCTCTCCTCACACGTCCCATTCTACCTCTCCTCACACATCCCATTCTACCTCTCCTCACACATCCCATTCTACCTCTCCTCACACGTCCCATTCTACCACTCCTCACACGTCCCATTCTACCTCTCCTCACACATCCCATTCTACCTCTCCTCACATCCCAGTCTACCTCTCCTCACACGTCCCGTTCTACCTCTCCTCACACATCCCATTCTACCTCTCCTCACACATCCCATTCTACCTCCCCTCACATCCCATTCTTCCTCTCCTCACATCCCGTTCTATCTCTCCTCACACATCCCATTCTACCTCTCCTCACACATCCCATTCTACCTCTCCTCACACATCCCATTCTACCTCCCTCACATCCTATTCTACCTCTCCTCACATCCCATTCTACATCTCCTCACACATCCCATTCTACATCTCCTCACACATCCCATTCTACCTCTCCTCACACATCCCATTCTACCTCCCCTCACATCCCATTCTACCTCTCCTCACACATCCCATCTACCTCTCCTCACACATCCCATTCTACCTCTCCTCACACAACCCATTCTACCTCTCCTCACACATCCCATTCTACCTCTCCCCACACATCCCATTCTACCTCTCCTCACACATCCCATTCTACCTCTCCTCACACATCCCATTCTACCTCTCCTCACACATGCCATTCTACCTCTCCTCACACATCCCATTCTACATCTCTTCACACATCCCATTCTACCTCTCCTCACACATCCCATTCTACCTCTCCCCACACGTCCCATTCTACCTCCGCTCACACATCCCATTGTACCTCTCCTCACACATCCCATTCTACCTCTCCTCACACATCCCATTCTACCTCTCCTCACACATCCCATTCTACCTCTCCCCACACATCCCATTCTACCTCTCCTCACATCCCATTCTACCTCTCCTCACACATCCCATTCTACCTCTCCTCACATCCCATTCTACCTCTCCTCACATCCCATTCTACCTCTCCTCACACGTCCCGTTCTACCTCTCCTCACACATCCCATTCTACCTCTCCTCACACATCCCATTCTACCTCCCCTCACATCCCATTCTTCCTCTCCTCACATCCCGTTCTATCTCTCCTCACACATCCCATTCTACCTCTCCTCACACATCCCATTCTACCTCTCCTCACACATCCCATTCTACCTCCCCTCACATCCAATTCTACCTCTCCTCACATCCCATTCTACCTCTCCTCACACGCCCCATTCGACATCTCCTCACACATCCCATTATTCCTCTCCTCACACACCGCATTCTACCTCTCCCCGCACATCCCATTCTACCTCTCCTCACACATCCCATTCTACCTCTCCTCACACATCCCATTCTACCTCTCCTCACACATCCCATTCTACCTCTCCTCACACATCCCATTCTACCTCCCCTCACACATCCCATTCTACCTCTCCTCACACATCCCATTCTACCTCTCCTCACACATCCCATTCTACCTCTCCTCACACATCCCATTCTACCTCTCCTCACACATCCCATTCTACCTCTCCTCGCACATCCCATTATTCCTCTCCTCACACACCGCATTCTACCTCTCCCCGCACATCCCATTCTACCTCTCCTCACACATCCCATTCTACCTCTCCTCACACATCCCATTCTACCTCTCCTCACACATCCCATTCTACCTATCCTCACACATCCCATTCTACCTCTCCTCACACATCCCGTTCTAACTCTCCTCACACATCCCATTCTACCTCTCCTCACACATCCCATTCTACCTCTCCTCACACATCCCATTCTACCTCTCCTCACACATCCCATTCTACCTCTCCTCACACATCCCGTTCTAACTCTCCTCACACATCCCATTCTACCTCTCCTCACACATCCCATTCTACCTCTCCTCACACATCCCATTCTCCCTCTCCTCACATCCCATTCTACCTCTCCTCACACATCCCATTCTCCCTCTCCTCACGTCCCATTCTACCTCTCCTCACATCCCATTCTACCTCTCCTCACACATCCCATTCTACCTCTCCTCACATCCCATTCTACCTCTCCTCACACATCCCATTCTACCTCTCCTCACACATCCCATTCTACCTCTCCTCACACGTCCCATTCTACCTCCCCTCACACATCCCATTCTACCTCTCCTCCCATGACCCATTCTACCTCTCCTCACACATCCCATTCTTCCTCTCCCCACGCATCCCATTCTACCTCTCCTCACATCCCATTCTACCTCTCCTCACACATCCCATTCTAACTCTCCTCACATCCCATTCTACCTCTCCTCACATCCCATTCTACCTCTCCTCACACGTCCCGTTCTACCTCTCCTCACACATCCCATTCTACCTCTCCTCACACATCCCATTCTACCTCCCCTCACATCCCATTCTTCCTCTCCTCACATCCCGTTCTATCTCTCCTCACACATCCCATTCTACCTCTCCTCACACATCCCATTCTACCTCTCCTCACACGTCCCATTCTACCTCCCCTCACATCCTATTCTACCTCTCCTCACATCCCATTCTACCTCTCCTCACACGTCCCATTCTACATCTCCTCACACATCCCATTCTACCTCTCCTCACACATCCCATTCTACCTCCCCTCACACATCCCATTCTACCTCTCCTCACACATCCCATTCTACCTCTCCTCACACATCCCATTCTACCTCTCCTCACACATCCCATTCTACCTCTCCTCACACATCCCATTCTACCTCTCCTCGCACATCCCATTATTCCTCTCCTCACACACCGCATTCTACCTCTCCCCGCACATCCCATTCTACCTCTCCTCACACATCCCATTCTACCTCTCCTCACACATCCCATTCTACCTCTCCTCACACATCCCATTCTACCTCTCCTCACACATCCCATTCTACCTCTCCTCACACATCCCGTTCTAACTCTCCTCACACATCCCATTCTACCTCTCCTCACACATCCCATTCTACCTCTCCTCACACATCCCATTCTCCCTCTCCTCACATCCCATTCTACCTCTCCTCACACATCCCATTCTCCCTCTCCTCACGTCCCATTCTACCTCTCCTCACATCCCATTCTACCTCTCCTCACACATCCCATTCTACCTCTCCTCACATCCCATTCTACCTCTCCTCACACATCCCATTCTACCTCTCCTCACACATCCCATTCTACCTCTCCTCACACATCCCATTCTACCTCTCCTCACACATCCCATTCTACCTCTCCTCACACGTCCCATTCTACCTCCCCTCACACATCCCATTCTACCTCTCCTCCCATGTCCCATTCTACCTCTCCTCACACATCCCATTCTACCTCTCCTCACACATCCCATTCTACCTCTCCTCACACATCCCATTCTACCTCTCCTCACACGTCCCATTCTACCTCTCCTCACATCACATTCTACCTCTCCTCACATATCCCATTGTTCCTCTCCTCACACCTCCCATTCTACCTCTCCTCACACATCCCATTCTACCTCTCCTCACACGTCCCATTCTACCTCTCCTCACATCACATTCTACCTCTCCTCACATATCCCATTGTTCCTCTCCTCACACCTCCCATTCTACCTCTCCCCACACATCCCATTCTACCTCTCCTCACACATCCCATTCTACATCTCTTCACACATCCCATTCTACCTCTCCTCACACATCCCATTCTACCTCTCCCCACACGTCCCATTCTACCTCCGCTCACACATCCCATTGTACCTCTCCTCACACATCCCATTCTACCTCTCCTCACACATCCCATTCTACCTCTCCTCACATCCCATTCTACCTCTCCTCACACATCCCATTCTACCTCTCCTGACACATCCCATTCTACCTCTCCTCACACATCTCATTCTACCTCTCCTCACACATCCCATTCTACCTCTCCTCACATCCCATTCTACCTCTCCTCACACGTCCCATTCTACCTCTCCTCACACATCCCATTCTACCTCTCCTCACATCCCATTCTACCTCTCCTCACACGTCCCGTTCTACCTCTCCTCACACATCCCATTCTACCTCTCCTCACACATCCCATTCTACCTCCCCTCAAATCCCATTCTTCCTCTCCTCACATCCCGTTCTATCTCTCCTCACACATCCCATTCTACCTCTCCTCACACATCCCATTCTACCTCCCCTCACATCCTATTCTACCTCTCCTTACATCCCATTCTACCTCTCCTCACACATCCCATTCTACATCTCCTCACACATCCCATTCTACCTCTCCTCACACATCCCATTCTCCCTCCCCTCACACATCCCATTCTACCTCTCCTCACACATCCCATTCTACCTCTCCTCACACATCCCATTCTACCTCTCCTCACACATCCCATTCTACCTCTCCTCACACATCCCATTCTACCTCTCCTCACACATCCCATTATTCCTCTCCTCACACATCCCATTATTCCTCTCCTCACACACCGCATTCTACCTCTCCCCGCACATCCCATTCTACCTCTCCTCACACATCCCATTCTACCTCTCCTCACACATCCCATTCTACCTCTCTTCACACATCCCATTCTACCTCTCCTCACACATCCCATTCTACCTCTCCTCACACATCCCGTTCTAACTCTCCTCACGCATCCCATTCTGCCTCTCCTCACACATCCCACTCTACCTCTCCTCACACATCCCATTCTACCTCTCCTCACACATCCCATTCTAACTCTCCTCACACATCCCATTCTACCTCTCCTCACACATCCCATTCTACCTCTCCTCACACATCCCATTCTACCTCTCCTCACACGTCCCATTCTACCTCTCCTCACACATCCCATTCTACCTCTCCTCACACATCCCATTCTAACTCTCCTCACACATCCCATTCTACCTCTCCTCACACATCCCATTCTCCCTCTCCTCACATCTCATTCTACCTCTCCTCACACATCCCATTCTCCCTCTCCTCACGTCCCATTCTACCTCTCCTCACATCCCATTCTACCTCTCCTCACACATCCCATTCTACCTCTCCTCACATCCCATTCTACCTCTCCTCACACATCCCATTCTACCTCTCCTCACACATCCCATTCTACCTCTCCTCACATCCCATTCTACCTCTCCTCACACATCCCATTCTACCTCTCCTCACACGTCCCATTCTACCTCTCCTCACATCACATTCTACCTCTCCTCACATCACATTCTACCTCTCCTCACATATCCCATTGTTCCTCTCCTCACACCTCCCATTCTACCTCTCCCCACACATCCCATTCTACCTCTCCTCACACATCCCATTCTACCTCTCCTCACACATCCCATTCTACCTCTCCTCACACATGCCATTCTACCTCTCCTCACACATCCCATTCTACATCTCTTCACACATCCCATTCTACCTCTCCTCACACATCCCATTCTACCTCTCCCCACACGTCCCATTCTACCTCCGCTCACACATCCCATTGTACCTCTCCTCACACATCCCATTCTACCTCTCCTCACACATCCCATTCTACCTCGCCTCACACATCCCATTCTACCTCTCCCCACACATCCCATTCTACCTCTCCTCACATCCCATTCTACCTCTCCTCACACATCCCATTCTACCTCTCCTCACATCCCATTCTACCTCTCCTCACATCCCATTCTACCTCTCCTCACACGTCCCGTTCTACCTCTCCTCACACATCCCATTCTACCTCTCCTCACACATCCCATTCTACCTCCCCTCACATCCCATTCTTCCTCTCCTCACATCCCGTTCTATCTCTCCTCACACATCCCATTCTACCTCTCCTCACACATCCCATTCTACCTCTCCTCACACATCCCATACTACCTACCCTCACATCCTATTCTACCTCTCCTCACATCCCATTCTACCTCTCCTCACACGTCCCATTCTACATCTCCTCACACATCCCATTCTACCTCTCCTCACACATCCCATTCTACCTCTCCCCACACGTCCCATTCTACCTCCGCTCACACATCCCATTGTACCTCTCCTCACACATCCCATTCTACCTCTCCTCACACATCCCATTCTACCTCTCCTCACATCCCATTCTACCTCTCCTCACACATCCCATTCTACCTCTCCTGACACATCCCATTCTACCTCTCCTCACACGTCCCGTTCTACCTCTCCTCACACATCCCATTCTACCTCTCCTCACACATCCCATTCTACCTCCCCTCACATCCCATTCTTCCTCTCCTCACATCCCGTTCTATCTCTCCTCACACATCCCATTCTACCTCTCCTCACACATCCCATTCTACCTCTCCTCACACATCCCATTCTACCTACCCTCACATCCTATTCTACCTCTCCTCACATCCCATTCTACCTCTCCTCACACGTCCCATTCTACATCTCCTCACACATCCCATTCTACCTCTCCTCACACATCCCATTCTACCTCTCCCCACACGTCCCATTCTACCTCCGCTCACACATCCCATTGCACCTCTCCTCACACATCCCATTCTACCTCTCCTCACACATCCCATTCTACCTCTCCTCACATCCCATTCTACCTCTCCTCACACATCCCATTCTACCTCTCCTGACACATCCCATTCTACCTCTCCTCACACATCTCATTCTACCTCTCCTCACACATCCCATTCTACCTCTCCTCACACATTCCATTCTACCTCCCCTCACACATCCCATTCTACCTCTCCTCACACATCCCATTCTACCTCTCCTCACACATCCCATTCTACCTCTCCTCAAACGTCCCATTCTACCTCTCCTCACACGTCCCATTCTACCACTCCTCACACGTCCCGTTCTACCTCTCCTCACACATCCCATTCTACCTCTCCTCACACATCCCATTCTACCTCCCCTCACATCCCATTCTTCCTCTCCTCACATCCCGTTCTATCTCTCCTCACACATCCCATTCTACCTCTCCTCACACATCCCATTCTACCTCTCCTCACACATCCCATTCTACCTCCCCTCACATCCTATTCTACCTCTCCTCACATCCCATTCTACCTCTCCTCACACGTCCCATTCTACATCTCCTCACACATCCCATTCTACCTCTCCTCACACATCCCATTCTACCTCCCCTCACACATCCCATTCTACCTCTCCTCACACATCCCATTCTACCTCTCCTCACACATCCCATTCTACCTCTCCTCACACATCCCATTCTACCTCTCCTCACACATCCCATTCTACCTCTCCTCGCACATCCCATTATTCCTCTCCTCACACACCGCATTCTACATCTCCCCGCACATCCCATTCTACCTCTCCTCACACATCCCATTCTACCTCTCCTCACACATCCCATTCTACCTCTCCTCACACATCCCATTCTACCTCTCCTCACACATCCCATTCTACCTCTCCTCACACATCCCATTCTACCTCTCCTCACACATCCCGTTCTAACTCTCCTCACACATCCCATTCTACCTCTCCTCACACATCCCACTCTACCTCTCCTCACACATCCCATTCTACCTCTCCTCACACATCCCATTCTACCTCTCCTCACAAATCCCATTCAACCTCTCCTCACACATCCCATTCTCCCTCTCCTCACATCCCATTCTACCTCTCCTCACACATTCCATTCTCCCTCTCCTCACGTCCCATTCTACCTCTCCTCACATCCCATTCTACCTCTCCTCACACATCCCATTCTACCTCTCCTCACATCCCATTCTACCTCTCCTCACACATCCCATTCTACCTCTCCTCACACATCCCATTCTACCTCTCCTCACACATCCCATTCTACCTCTCCTCACACGTCCCATTCTACCTCCCCTCACACATCCCATTCTACCTCTCCTCCCATGTCCCATTCTACCTCTCCTCACACATCCCATTCTACCTCTCCTCACACATCCCATTCTACCTCTCCTCACATCCCATTCTACCTCTCCTCACACATCCCATTCTACCTCTCCTCACACGTCCCATTCTACCTCTCCTCACATCACATTCTACCTCTCCTCACATATCCCATTGTTCCTCTCCTCACACCTCCCATTCTCCCTCTCCCCACACATCCCATTCTACCTCTCCTCACACATCCCATTCTACCTCTCCTCACACATCCCATTCTACCTCTCCTCACACATGCCATTCTACCTCTCCTCACACATCCCATTCTACATCTCTTCACACATCCCATTCTCCCTCTCCTCACACGTCCCATTCTACCTCTCCTCACACATCCCATTCTACCTCTCCTCACACATCCCATTCTACCTCTCCCCACACATCCCATTCTACCTCTCCTCACATCCCATTCTACCTCTCCTCACACATCCCATTCTACCTCTCCTCACATCCCATTCTACCTCTCCTCACATCCCATTCTACCTCTCCTCACACGTCCCGTTCTACCTCTCCTCACACATCCCATTCTACCTCTCCTCACACATCCCATTCTACCTCCCCTCACATCCCATTCTTCCTCTCCTCACATCCCGTTCTATCTCTCCTCACACATCCCATTCTACCTCTCCTCACACATCCCATTCTACCTCTCCTCACACATCCCATTCTACCTCCCCTCACATCCTATTCTACCTCTCCTCACATCCCATTCTACCTCTCCTCACACGTCCCATTCGACATCTCCTCACACATCCCATTCTACCTCTCCTCACACATCCCATTCTACCTCCCCTCACACATCCCATTCTACCTCTCCTCACACATCCCATTCTACCTCTCCTCACACATCCCATTCTACCTCTCCTCGCACATCCCATTATTCCTCTCCTCACACACCGCATTCTACCTCTCCCCGCACATCCCATTCTACCTCTCCTCACACATCCCATTCTACCTCTCCTCACACATCCCATTCTACCTCTCCTCACACATCCCATTCTACCTATCCTCACACATCCCATTCTACCTCTCCTCACACATCCCGTTCTAACTCTCCTCACACATCCCATTCTACCTCTCCTCACACATCCCATTCTACCTCTCCTCACACATCCCATTCTACCTCTCCTCACACATCCCATTCTACCTCTCCTCACACATCCCATTCTACCTCTCCTCACACATCCCATTCTACCTCTCCTCACACATCCCGTTCTAACTCTCCTCACACATCCCATTCTACCTCTCCTCACACATCCCATTCTACCTCTCCTCACACATCCCATTCTCCCTCTCCTCACATCCCATTCTACCTCTCCTCACACATCCCATTCTCCCTCTCCTCACGTCCCATTCTACCTCTCCTCACATCCCATTCTACCTCTCCTCACACATCCCATTCTACCTCTCCTCACATCCCATTCTACCTCTCCTCACACATCCCATTCTACCTCTCCTCACACATCCCATTCTACCTCTCCTCACACGTCCCATTCTACCTCCCCTCACACATCCCATTCTACCTCTCCTCCCATGTCCCATTCTACCTCTCCTCACACATCCCATTCTTCCTCTCCCCACGCATCCCATTCTACCTCTCCTCACATCCCATTCTACCTCTCCTCACACATCCCATTCTAACTCTCCTCACATCCCATTCTACCTCTCCTCACATCCCATTCTACCTCTCCTCACACGTCCCGTTCTACCTCTCCTCACACATCCCATTCTACCTCTCCTCACACATCCCATTCTACCTCCCCTCACATCCCATTCTTCCTCTCCTCACATCCCGTTCTATCTCTCCTCACACATCCCATTCTACCTCTCCTCACACATCCCATTCTACCTCTCCTCACACATCCCATTCTACCTCTCCTCACACATCCCATTCTACCTCTCCTCACACATCCCATTCTACCTCTCCTCACACATCCCATTCTACCTCTCCTCACACATCCCGTTCTAACTCTCCTCACACATCCCATTCTACCTCTCCTCACACATCCCATTCTACCTCTCCTCACACATCCCATTCTCCCTCTCCTCACATCCCATTCTACCTCTCCTCACACATCCCATTCTCCCTCTCCTCACGTCCCATTCTACCTCTCCTCACATCCCATTCTACCTCTCCTCACACATCCCATTCTACCTCTCCTCACATCCCATTCTACCTCTCCTCACACATCCCATTCTACCTCTCCTCACACATCCCATTCTACCTCTCCTCACACATCCCATTCTACCTCTCCTCACACATCCCATTCTACCTCTCCTCACACGTCCCATTCTACCTCCCCTCACACATCCCATTCTACCTCTCCTCCCATGTCCCATTCTACCTCTCCTCACACATCCCATTCTACCTCTCCTCACACATCCCATTCTACCTCTCCTCACACATCCCATTCTACCTCTCCTCACACGTCCCATTCTACCTCTCCTCACATCACATTCTACCTCTCCTCACATATCCCATTGTTCCTCTCCTCACACCTCCCATTCTACCTCTCCCCACACATCCCATTCTACCTCTCCTCACACATCCCATTCTACATCTCTTCACACATCCCATTCTACCTCTCCTCACACATCCCATTCTACCTCTCCCCACACGTCCCATTCTACCTCCGCTCACACATCCCATTGTACCTCTCCTCACACATCCCATTCTACCTCTCCTCACACATCCCATTCTACCTCTCCTCACATCCCATTCTACCTCTCCTCACACATCCCATTCTACCTCTCCTGACACATCCCATTCTACCTCTCCTCACACATCTCATTCTACCTCTCCTCACACATCCCATTCTACCTCTCCTCACATCCCATTCTACCTCTCCTCACACGTCCCATTCTACCTCTCCTCACACATCCCATTCTACCTCTCCTCACATCCCATTCTACCTCTCCTCACACGTCCCGTTCTACCTCTCCTCACACATCCCATTCTACCTCTCCTCACACATCCCATTCTACCTCCCCTCACATCCCATTCTTCCTCTCCTCACATCCCGTTCTATCTCTCCTCACACATCCCATTCTACCTCTCCTCACACATCCCATTCTACCTCCCCTCACATCCTATTCTACCTCTCCTTACATCCCATTCTACCTCTCCTCACACATCCCATTCTACATCTCCTCACACATCCCATTCTACCTCTCCTCACACATCCCATTCTCCCTCCCCTCACACATCCCATTCTACCTCTCCTCACACATCCCATTCTACCTCTCCTCACACATCCCATTCTACCTCTCCTCACACATCCCATTCTACCTCTCCTCACACATCCCATTCTACCTCTCCTCACACATCCCATTATTCCTCTCCTCACACACCGCATTCTACCTCTCCCCGCACATCCCATTCTACCTCTCCTCACACATCCCATTCTACCTCTCCTCACACATCCCATTCTACCTCTCCTCACACATCCCATTCTACCTCTCCTCACACATCCCATTCTACCTCTCCTCACACATCCCGTTCTAACTCTCCTCACACATCCCATTCTGCCTCTCCTCACACATCCCACTCTACCTCTCCTCACACATCCCATTCTACCTCTCCTCACACATCCCATTCTAACTCTCCTCACACATCCCATTCTACCTCTCCTCACACATCCCATTCTACCTCTCCTCACACATCCCATTCTACCTCTCCTCACACGTCCCATTCTACCTCTCCTCACACATCCCATTCTACCTCTCCTCACACATCCCATTCTAACTCTCCTCACACATCCCATTCTACCTCTCCTCACACATCCCATTCTCCCTCTCCTCACATCTCATTCTACCTCTCCTCACACATCCCATTCTCCCTCTCCTCACGTCCCATTCTACCTCTCCTCACATCCCATTCTACCTCTCCTCACACATCCCATTCTACCTCTCCTCACACATCCCATTCTACCTCTCCTCACACATCCCATTCTACCTCTCCTCACATCCCATTCTACCTCTCCTCACACATCCCATTCTACCTCTCCTCACACGTCCCATTCTACCTCTCCTCACATCACATTCTACCTCTCCTCACATCACATTCTACCTCTCCTCACATATCCCATTGTTCCTCTCCTCACACCTCCCATTCTACCTCTCCCCACACATCCCATTCTACCTCTCCTCACACATCCCATTCTACCTCTCCTCACACATCCCATTCTACCTCTCCTCACACATGCCATTCTACCTCTCCTCACACATCCCATTCTACATCTCTTCACACATCCCATTCTACCTCTCCTCACACATCCCATTCTACCTCTCCCCACACGTCCCATTCTACCTCCGCTCACACATCCCATTGTACCTCTCCTCACACATCCCATTCTACCTCTCCTCACACATCCCATTCTACCTCGCCTCACACATCCCATTCTACCTCTCCCCACACATCCCATTCTACCTCTCCTCACATCCCATTCTACCTCTCCTCACACATCCCATTCTACCTCTCCTCACATCCCATTCTACCTCTCCTCACATCCCATTCTACCTCTCCTCACACGTCCCGTTCTACCTCTCCTCACACATCCCATTCTACCTCTCCTCACACATCCCATTCTACCTCCCCTCACATCCCATTCTTCCTCTCCTCACATCCCGTTCTATCTCTCCTCACACATCCCATTCTACCTCTCCTCACACATCCCATTCTACCTCTCCACACACATCCCATACTACCTACCCTCACATCCTATTCTACCTCTCCTCACATCCCATTCTACCTCTCCTCACACGTCCCATTCTACATCTCCTCACACATCCCATTCTACCTCTCCTCACACATCCCATTCTACCTCTCCCCACACGTCCCATTCTACCTCCGCTCACACATCCCATTGTACCTCTCCTCACACATCCCATTCTACCTCTCCTCACACATCCCATTCTACCTCTCATCACATCCCATTCTACCTCTCCTCACACATCCCATTCTACCTCTCCTGACACATCCCATTCTACCTCTCCTCACACGTCCCGTTCTACCTCTCCTCACACATCCCATTCTACCTCTCCTCACACATCCCATTCTACCTCCCCTCACATCCCATTCTTCCTCTCCTCACATCCCGTTCTATCTCTCCTCACACATCCCATTCTACCTCTCCTCACACATCCCATTCTACCTCTCCTCACACGTCCCATTCTACCTCCCCTCACACATCCCATTCTACCTCTCCTCCCATGTCCCATTCTACCTCTCCTCACACATCCCATTCTACCTGTCCTCACACATCCCATTCTACCTCTCCTCACATCCCATTCTACCTCTCCTCACACATCCCATTCTACCTCTCCTCACACGTCCCATTCTACCTCTCCTCACATCACATTCTACCTCTCCTCACATATCCCATTGTTCCTCTCCTCACACCTCCCATTCTCCCTCTCCCCACACATCCCATTCTACCTCTCCTCACACATCCCATTCTACCTCTCCTCACACATCCCATTCTACCTCTCCTCACACATGCCATTCTACCTCTCCTCACACATCCCATTCTACATCTCTTCACACATCCCATTCTACCTCTTCTCACACATCCCATTCTACCTCTCCCCACACGTCCCATTCTACCTCCGCTCACACATCCCATTGTACCTCTCCTCACACATCCCATTCTACCTCTCCTCACACATCCCATTCTACCTCGCCTCACACATCCCATTCTACCTCTCCCCACACATCCCATTCTACCTCTCCTCACATCCCATTCTACCTCTCCTCACACATCCCATTCTACCTCTCCTCACATCCCATTCTACCTCTCCTCACATCCCATTCTACCTCTCCTCACACGTCCCGTTCTACCTCTCCTCACACATCCCATTCTACCTCTCCTCACACATCCCATTCTACCTCCCCTCACATCCCATTCTTCCTCTCCTCACATTCCATTCTATCTCTCCTCACACATCCCATTCTACCTCTCCTCACACATCCCATTCTACCTCTCCTCACACATCCCATTCTACCTCCCCTCACATCCTATTCTACCTCTCCTCACATCCCATTCTACCTCTCCTCACACGTCCCATTCTACATCTCCTAACACATCCCATTCTACCTCTCCTCACACATACCATTCTACTTCCCCTCACACATCCCACTCTACCTCTCCTCACACATCCCATTCTACCTCTCCTCACACATCCCATTCTACCTCTCCTCACACATTCCATTCTACCTCTCCTCACACATCCCATTCTCCCTCTCCTCACATCCCATTCTACCTCTCCTCACACATCCCATTCTCCCTCTCCTCACGTCCCATTGTACCTCTCCTCACATCCCATTCTACCTCTACTCACACATCCCATTCTATCTCTCCTCACACATCCCATTCTACCTCTCCTCACACATCCCATTCTACCTCTCCTCACACATCCCATTCTACCTCTCCTCACACATCCCATTCTACCTCTCCTCACACGTCCCATTCTACCTCCCCTCACACATCCCATTCTACCTCTCCTCCCATGTCCCATTCTACCTCTCCTCACACATCCCATTCTAACTCTCCTCACACATCCCATTCTACCTCTCCTCACATCCCATTCTACCTCTCCTCACACATCCCATTCTACCTCTCCTCACACGTCCCATTCTACCTCTCCTCACAGCACATTCTACCTCTCCTCACAGCACATTCTACCTCTCCTCACATATCCCATTGTTCCTCTCCTCACACCTCCCATTCTACCTCTCCCCACACATCCCATTCTACCTCTCCTCACACATCCCATTCTACCTCTCCTCACACATGCCATTCTACCTCTCCTCACACATCCCATTCTACATCTCTTCACACATCCCATTCTACCTCCGCTCACACATCCCATTCTACCTCTCCTCACACATCCCATTCTACCTCTGCTCACACATCCCATTCTACCTCGCCTCACACATCCCATTCTAACTCTCCTCACACATCCCATTCTACCTCTCCTCACATCCCATTCTACCTCTCCTCACACATCCCATTCTACCTCTCCTCACATCCCATTCTACCTCTCCTCACATCCCATTCTACCTCTCCTCACACATCCCATTCTACCTCTCCTCACACACCCCATTCTACCTCTCCACACATCCCATTCTACCACTCCTCACACATCCCATTCTACCTCTCCTCACACATCCCATTCTACCTCTCCTCACACATCCCATTCTATCTCTCCTCACACATCCCATTCTACCTCTCCTCACACATCCCATTCTACCTCTCCTCACACATCCCATTCTACCTCTCCTCACACATCCCATTCTACCTCTCCTCACACATCCCATTCTACCTCTCTTCACACATCCCATTCTACCTCTCCTCACACATCCCATTCTACCTCTCCTCACACATCCCATTCTACCTCTCTTCACACGTCCCATTCTACCTCTCCTCACGCATCCCATTCTACCTCTCCTCACACATCCCATTCTACCTTTCCTCACGCATCCCATTCTACCTCTCCTCACGCATCCCATTCTACCTCTCCTCACACATCCCATTCTACCTCTCCTCACACATTCCATTCTACCTCTCCTCACACATCCCATTCTACCTCTCCTCACACATCCCATTCTAACTCTCCTCACATCCCATTTTACCTCTCCTCACACATCCCATTCTAACTCTCCTCACATCCCATTCTACCTCTCCTCACATCCCATTCTACCTCTCCTCACACATCCCACTCTACCTCTCCTCACACATCCCACTCTACCTCTCCTCACATCCCATTCTACCTCTCCTCACACATCCCATTCTCCCTCTCCTCACATCCCATTTTACCTCTCCTCACACATCCCATTCTACCTCTCCTCACATCCCATTCTACCTCTCCTCACACATCC
Source organism: Somniosus microcephalus (assembly GCF_052327205.1). Taxonomy (NCBI): domain Eukaryota; kingdom Metazoa; phylum Chordata; class Chondrichthyes; order Squaliformes; family Somniosidae; genus Somniosus; species Somniosus microcephalus. The sequence continues at coordinate 128,462,269 of NC_140993.1, forward strand.
CATTCTACCTCTCCTCACATCCCATTCCACCTCTCCTCACACATCCCATTCTACCTCTCCTCACACATCCCATTCTCCCTCTCCTCACATCCCATTCAACCTCTCCTCACAACCCATTCTACCTCTCCCCACACATCCCATTCTACCTCTCCTTACACATCCCATTCTACCTCTCCCCACACATCCCATTCTACCTCTCCTCACACATCCCATTCTACCTCTCCTCACATCCCATTCTACCTCTCCCCACATCCCATTCTACCTCTCCTCACACATCCCATTCTACCTCTCCCCACACATCCCATTCTACCTCTCCTCTCACATCCCATTCTACCTCTCCTCACACATCCTATTCTACCTCTCCTCACACATCCCATTCTACCTCTCCTCACATCCCATTCTACCTCTCCTCACACATCCCATTCTACCTCTCCTCACACGTCCCATTCTACCTTTCCTCTCACATCCCATTCTACCTCTCCTCACACATCCCATTCTCCCTCTCCTCACGTCCCATTCTACCTCTCCTCACATCCCATTCTACCTCTCCTCACACATCCCATTCTACCTCTCCTCACATCCCATTCTACCTCTCCTCACACATCCATTCTACCTCTCCTCACACATCCCATTCTACCTCTCCTCACACGTCCCATTCTACCTCCCCTCACACATCCCATTCTACCTCTCCTCCCATGTCCCATTCTACCTCTCCTCACACATCCCATTCTTCCTCTCCCCACGCATCCCATTCTACCTCTCCTCACATCCCATTCTACCTCTCCTCACACATCCCATTCTAACTCTCCTCACATCCCATTCTACCTCTCCTCACATCCCATTCTACCTCTCCTCACACGTCCCGTTCTACCTCTCCTCACACATCCCATTCTACCTCTCCTCACACATCCCATTCTACCTCCCCTCACATCCCATTCTTCCTCTCCTCACATCCCGTTCTATCTCTCCTCACACATCCCATTCTACCTCTCCTCACACGTCCCATTCTACCTCCCCTCACATCCTATTCTACCTCTCCTCACATCCCATTCTACCTCTCCTCACACGTCCCATTCTACATCTCCTCACACATCCCATTCTACCTCTCCTCACACATCCCATTCTACCTCCCCGCACACATCCCATTCTACCTCTCCTCACACATCCCATTCTACCTCTCCTCACACATCCCATTCTACCTCTCCTCACACATCCCATTCTACCTCTCCTCACACATCCCATTCTACCTCTCCTCGCACATCCCATTATTCCTCTCCTCACACACCGCATTCTACCTCTCCCCGCACATCCCATTCTACCTCTCCTCACACATCCCATTCTACCTCTCCTCACACATCCCATTCTACCTCTCCTCACACATCCCATTCTACCTCCCCTCACATCCTATTCTACCTCTCCTTACATCCCATTCTACCTCTCCTCACACATCCATTCTACATCTCCTCACACATCCCATTCTACCTCTCCTCACACATCCCATTCTCCCTCCCCTCACACATCCCATTCTACCTCTCCTCACACATCCCATTCTACCTCTCCTCACACATCCCATTCTACCTCTCCTCACACATCCCATTCTACCTCTCCTCACACATCCCATTCTACCTCTCCTCGCACATCCCATTATTCCTCTCCTCACACACCGCATTCTACCTCTCCCCGCACATCCCATTCTACCTCTCCTCACACATCCCATTCTACCTCTCCTCACACATCCCATTCTACCTCTGCTCACACATCCCATTCTACCTCTCCTCACACATCCCATTCTAACTCTCCTCACACATCCCATTCTACCTCTCCTCACACATCCCATTCTAACTCTCCTCACACATCCCATTCTACCTCTCCTCACACATCCCATTCTCCCTCTCCTCACATCTCATTCTACCTCTCCTCACACATCCCATTCTCCCTCTCCTCACGTCCCATTCTACCTCTCCTCACATCCCATTCTACCTCTCCTCACACATCCCATTCTACCTCTCCTCACATCCCATTCTACCTCTCCTCACACATCCCATTCTACCTCTCCTCACACATCCCATTCTACCTCTCCTCACATCCCATTCTACCTCTCCTCACACATCCCATTCTACCTCTCCTCACACGTCCCATTCTACCTCTCCCCACACATCCCATTCTACCTCTCCTCACACATCCCATTCTACCTCTCCTCACACATCCCATTCTACCTCTCCTCACACATGCCATTCTACCTCTCCTCACACATCCATTCTACATCTCTTCACACATCCCATTCTACCTCTCCTCACACATCCCATTCTACCTCTCCCCACACGTCCCATTCTACCTCCGCTCACACATCCCATTGTACCTCTCCTCACACATCCCATTCTACCTCTCCTCACACATCCCATTCTACCTCGCCTCACACATCCCATTCTACCTCTCCCCACACATCCCATTCTACCTCTCCTCACATCCCATTCTACCTCTCCTCACACATCCCATTCTACCTCTCCTCACATCCCATTCTACCTCTCCTCACATCCCATTCTACCTCTCCTCACACGTCCCGTTCTACCTCTCCTCACACATCCCATTCTACCTCTCCTCACACATCCCATTCTACCTCCCCTCACATCCCATTCTTCCTCTCCTCACATCCCGTTCTATCTCTCCTCACACATCCCATTCTACCTCTCCTCACACATCCCATTCTACCTCTCCTCACACATCCCATACTACCTACCCTCACATCCTATTCTACCTCTCCTCACATCCCATTCTACCTCTCCTCACACGTCCCATTCTACATCTCCTCACACATCCCATTCTACCTCTCCTCACACATCCCATTCTACCTCTCCCCACACGTCCCATTCTACCTCCGCTCACACATCCCATTGTACCTCTCCTCACACATCCCATTCTACCTCTCCTCACACATCCCATTCTACCTCTCCTCACATCCCATTCTACCTCTCCTCACACATCCCATTCTACCTCTCCTGACACATCCCATTCTACCTCTCCTCACACGTCCCGTTCTACCTCTCCTCACACATCCCATTCTACCTCTCCTCACACATCCCATTCTACCTCCCCTCACATCCCATTCTTCCTCTCCTCACATCCCGTTCTATCTCTCCTCACACATCCCATTCTACCTCTCCTCACACATCCCATTCTACCTCTCCTCACACATCCCATTCTACCTACCCTCACATCCTATTCTACCTCTCCTCACATCCCATTCTACCTCTCCTCACACGTCCCATTCTACATCTCCTCACACATCCCATTCTACCTCTCCTCACACATCCCATTCTACCTCTCCCCACACGTCCCACTCTACCTCCGCTCACACATCCCATTGTACCTCTCCTCACACATCCCATTCTACCTCTCCTCACACATCCCATTCTACCTCTCCTCACATCCCATTCTACCTCTCCTCACACATCCCATTCTACCTCTCCTGACACATCCCATTCTACCTCTCCTCACACATCTCATTCTACCTCTCCTCACACATCCCATTCTACCTCTCCTCACACATTCCATTCTACCTCCCCTCACACATCCCATTCTACCTCTCCTCACACATCCCATTCTACCTCTCCTCACACATCCCATTCTACCTCTCCTCAAACGTCCCATTCTACCTCTCCTCACACGTTCCATTCTACCACTCCTCACACGTCCCGTTCTACCTCTCCTCACACATCCCATTCTACCTCTCCTCACACATCCCATTCTACCTCCCCTCACATCCCATTCTACCTCCCCTCACATCCTATTCTACCTCTCCTCACATCCCATTCTACCTCTCCTCACACGTCCCATTCTACATCTCCTCACACATCCCATTCTACCTCTCCTCACACATCCCATTCTACCTCCCCTCACACATCCCATTCTACCTCTCCTCACACATCCCATTCTACCTCTCCTCACACATCCCATTCTACCTCTCCTCACACATCCCATTCTACCTCTCCTCACACATCCCATTCTACCTCTCCTCACACATCCCATTCTACCTCTCCTCACACATCCCATTCTACCTCTCCTCACACATCCCATTCTACCTCTCCTCACACATCCCATTCTACCTCTCCTCACACATCCCGTTCTAACTCTCCTCACACATCCCATTCTACCTCTCCTCATACATCCCACTCTACCTCTCCTCACACATCCCATTCTACCTCTCCTCACACATCCCATTCTACCTCTCCTCACAAATCCCATTCAACCTCTCCTCACACATCCCATTCTCCCTCTCCTCACATCCCATTCTACCTCTCCTCACACATCCCATTCTCCCTCTCCTCACGTCCCATTCTACCTCTCCTCACATCCCATTCTACCTCTCCTCACACATCCCATTCTACCTCTCCTCACATCCCATTCTACCTCTCCTCACACATCCCATTCTACCTCTCCTCACACATCCCATTCTACCTCTCCTCACACATCCCATTCTACCTCTCCTCACACGTCCCATTCTACCTCCCCTCACACATCCCATTCTACCTCTCCTCCCATGTCCCATTCTACCTCTCCTCACACATCCCATTCTACCTCTCCTCACACATCCCATTCTACCTCTCCTCACATCCCATTCTACCTCTCCTCACACATCCCATTCTACCTCTCCTCACACGTCCCATTCTACCTCTCCTCACATCACATTCTACCTCTCCTCACATATCCCATTGTTCCTCTCCTCACACCTCCCATTCTCCCTCTCCCCACACATCCCATTCTACCTCTCCTCACACATCCCATTCTACCTCTCCTCACACATCCCATTCTACCTCTCCTCACACATGCCATTCTACCTCTCCTCACACATCCCATTCTACATCTCTTCACACATCCCATTCTACCTCTCCTCACACATCCCATTCTACCTCTCCCCACACGTCCCATTCTACCTCCGCTCACACATCCCATTGTACCTCTCCTCACACATCCCATTCTACCTCTCCTCACACATCCCATTCTACCTCGCCTCACACATCCCATTCTACCTCTCCCCACACATCCCATTCTACCTCTCCTCACATCCCATTCTACCTCTCCTCACACATCCCATTCTACCTCTCCTCACATCCCATTCTACCTCTCCTCACATCCCATTCTACCTCTCCTCACACGTCCCGTTCTACCTCTCCTCACACATCCCATTCTACCTCTCCTCACACATCCCATTCTACCTCCCCTCACATCCCATTCTTCCTCTCCTCACATTCCATTCTATCTCTCCTCACACATCCCATTCTACCTCTCCTCACACATCCCATTCTACCTCTCCTCACACATCCCATTCTACCTCCCCTCACATCCTATTCTACCTCTCCTCACATCCCATTCTACCTCTCCTCACACGTCCCATTCTACATCTCCTAACACATCCCATTCTACCTCTCCTCACACATACCATTCTACTTCCCCTCACACATCCCACTCTACCTCTCCTCACACATCCCATTCTACCTCTCCTCACACATCCCATTCTACCTCTCCTCACACATTCCATTCTACCTCTCCTCACACATCCCATTCTCCCTCTCCTCACATCCCATTCTACCTCTCCTCACACATCCCATTCTCCCTCTCCTCACGTCCCATTGTACCTCTCCTCACATCCCATTCTACCTCTACTCACACATCCCATTCTATCTCTCCTCACACATCCCATTCTACCTCTCCTCACACATCCCATTCTACCTCTCCTCACACATCCCATTCTACCTCTCCTCACACATCCCATTCTACCTCTCCTCACACGTCCCATTCTACCTCCCCTCACACATCCCATTCTACCTCTCCTCCCATGTCCCATTCTACCTCTCCTCACACATCCCATTCTAACTCTCCTCACACATCCCATTCTACCTCTCCTCACATCCCATTCTACCTCTCCTCACACATCCCATTCTACCTCTCCTTACACGTCCCATTCTACCTCTCCTCACAGCACATTCTACCTCTCCTCACAGCACATTCTACCTCTCCTCACATATCCCATTGTTCCTCTCCTCACACCTCCCATTCTACCTCTCCCCACACATCCCATTCTACCTCTCCTCACATCCCATTCTACCTCTCCTCACACATCCCATTCTACCTCTCCTTACACGTCCCATTCTACCTCTCCTCACAGCACATTCTACCTCTCCTCACAGCACATTCTACCTCTCCTCACATATCCCATTGTTCCTCTCCTCACACCTCCCATTCTACCTCTCCCCACACATCCCATTCTACCTCTCCTCACACATCCCATTCTACCTCTCCTCACACATGCCATTCTACCTCTCCTCACACATCCCATTCTACATCTCTTCACACATCCCATTCTACCTCCGCTCACACATCCCATGCTACCTCTCCTCACACATCCCATTCTACCTCTGCTCACACATCCCATTCTACCTCGCCTCACACATCCCATTCTAACTCTCCTCACACATCCCATTCTACCTCTCCTCACATCCCATTCTACCTCTCCTCACACATCCCATTCTACCTCTCCTCACATCCCATTCTACCTCTCCTCACATCCCATTCTACCTCTCCTCACACATCCCATTCTACCTCTCCTCACACACCCCATTCTACCTCTCCACACATCCCATTCTACCACTCCTCACACATCCCATTCTACCTCTCCTCACACATCCCATTCTACCTCTCCTCACACATCCCATTCTACCTCTCCTCACACATCCCATTCTACCTCTCCTCACACATCCCATTCTACCTCTCTTCACACATCCCATTCTACCTCTCCTCACACATCCCATTCTACCTCTCCTCACACATCCCATTCTACCTCTCTTCACACGTCCCATTCTACCTCTCCTCACGCATCCCATTCTACCTCTCCTCACACATCCCATTCTACCTTTCCTCACGCATCCCATTCTACCTCTCCTCACGCATCCCATTCTACCTCTCCTCACGCATCCCATTCTACCTCTCCTCACACATTCCATTCTACCTCTCCTCACACATCCCATTCTACCTCTCCTCACACATCCCATTCTAACTCTCCTCACATCCCATTTTACCTCTCCTCACACATCCCATTCTAACTCTCCTCACATCCTATTCTACCTCTCCTCACACATCCCACACTAACTCTCCTCACACATCCCACTCTACCTCTCCTCACACATCCTGTTCTACCTCTCCTCACACGTCCCATTCTACCTCTCCTCACATCCCATTCTACCTCTCCTCACACATCCCACTCTACCTCTCCTCACACATCCCACTCTACCTCTCCTCACATCCCATTCTACCTCTCCTCACACATCCCATTCTCCCTCTCCTCACATCCCATTTTACCTCTCCTCACACATCCCATTCTACCTCTCCTCACATCCCATTCTACCTCTCCTCACACATCCCATTCTACCTCTCCTCACATCCCATTCCACCTCTCCTCACACATCCCATTCTACCTCTCCTCACACATCCCATTCTCCCTCTCCTCACATCCCATTCAACCTCTCCTCACAACCCATTCTACCTCTCCCCACACATCCCATTCTACCTCTCCTTACACATCCCATTCTACCTCTCCCCACACATCCCATTCTACCTCTCCTCACACATCCCATTCTACCTCTCCTCACATCCCATTCTACCTCTCCCCACATCCCATTCTACCTCTCCTCACACATCCCATTCTACCTCTCCCCACACATCCCATTCTACCTCTCCTCTCACATCCCATTCTACCTCTCCTCACACATCCTATTCTACCTCTCCTCACACATCCCATTCTACCTCTCCTCTCACATCCCATTCTACCTCTCCTCACACATCCCATTCTACCTCTCCTCACACGTCCCATTCTACCTTTCCTCTCACATCCCATTCTACCTCTCCTCACACATCCCATTCTACCTCTCCTCACACGTCCCATTCTACCTCTCCTCACACGTCCCATTCTCCCTCTCCTCACACGTCCCATTCTACCTCTCCTCACACGTCCCATTCTCCCTCTCCTCACATCACATTCCACCTCTCCTCACACATCCCATTCTACCTCTCCTCACACATCCCATTCTACCTCTCCCCACACATCCCATTCTACCTCTCCTCACACATCCCATTCTACCTCTCCTCACACATCCCATTCTACCGCTCCTCACACATCCCATTCTACCTCTCCTCACACATCCCATTCTACCTCTCTTCACACGTCCCATTCTACCTCTCCTCACACATCCCATTCTACCTCTCCTCACACCCCATTCTACCTCTCCTCACACATCCCATTCTACCTCTCCTCACACATCCCATTCTACCTTTCCTCACACATCCCATTCTACCTCTCCTCACACATCCCATTCTACCTCTCCTCACACATCCCATTCTACCTCTCCTCACACATCCCATTCTACCTCTCCTCACACACCCCATTCTACCTCTCCTCACACATCCCATTCTACCTCTCCTCACACATCCCATTCTACCTCTCCTCACACACTCCATTCTACCTCTCCTCACACATCCCATTCTACCTCTCCTCACACACCCCATTCTACCTCCTCACACATCCCTTTCTACCTCTCCTCACATGTCCCATTCTACCTCTCCTCACACGTCCCATTCTACCTCTCCTCACACACCCCATTCTACCTGTCCTCACACATCCCATTCTACCTCTCCTCACACATCCCATTCTAGATCTCCTCACACGTCCCATTCTACCTCCCCTCACACGTCCCATTCTACCTCTCCTCACACATCCCATTCTACCTCTCCTCACACATCCCATTCTACCTCTCCTCACACATCCCATTCTACCTCTCCTCACACATCCCATTCTACCTCTCCTCACACATCCCATTCTACCTCTCCTCACACATCCCATTCTACCTCTCCTCACACATCCCATTCTACCTCTCCTCACACATCCCATTCTACCTCTCCTCACACATCTCATTCTACCTCTCCTCACACATCCCATTCTACCTCTCCTCACACATGCCATTCTACCTCTCTTCACACGTCCCATTCTACCTCTCCTCACACATCCCATTCTACCTCTCCTCACACATCCCACTCTACCTCTCCTCACACATCCCGTTCTACCTCTCCTCACACATCCCATTCTACCTTTCCTCACACATCTCTTTCTACCTCTCCTCTCACGTCCCATTCTACCTCTCCTCCACATCCCATTCTACCTCTCCTCACACATCCCATTCTACCTCTCCTCACACATCCCATTCTACCTCTCCTCACACATCCCATTCTACCTCTCCTCACACATCCCATTCTCCCTCTCCTCACATCCCATTCTACCTCTCCTCACACATCCCATTCTACCTCTCCTCACATCCCATTCTACCTCTCCCCACATCCCATTCTACCTTTCCTCACACATCCCATTCTACCTCTCCCCACACGTCCCATTCTACCTCTCCTCTCACATCCCATTCCAACTCTCCTCACACATCCCATTCTACCTCTCCTCACACATCCCATTCTACCTTTCCTCACACATCCCATTCTACCTCTCCTCACACATCCCATTCTACCTCTCCGCACACATCCCATTCTATCTTTCCTCACACCTCCCATTCTACCTCTCCTCTCACGTCCCATTCTACCTCTCCTCACACATCCCATTCTACCTGTCCTCACACATCCCATTCTACCACTCCTCACACATCCCATTCTCCCTCTCCTCACATCCCATTCTACCTCTTCTCACACATCCCATTCTCCCTCTCCTCACATCCCATTCTACCTCTCCTCACATCCCATTCTACCTCTCCTCACACATCCCATTCTACCTCTCCTCACACATCCCATTCTAGCTCTCCTCACATCCCATTCTACCTCTCCTCACACATCCCATTCTACCTCTCCTCACATCCCATTCTACCTCTCCTCACACATCCCATTCTACCTTTCCTCACATCCCATTCTACCTCTCCTCACACATCCCATTCTACCTCTCCTCACATCCCATTCTACCTCTCCTCACACATCCCATTCTACCTCTCCTCACACATCCCATTCTTCCTCTCCTCACATCCCATTCTACCTCTCCTGACACATCCCATTCTACCTCTCCTCACACATCCCATTCTACCTCTCCTCACACATCCCATTCTCCCTCTCCTCACATCCCATTCTACCTCTCCTCACATCCCATTCTACCTCTCCCCACACATCCCATTCTACCTCTCCTCACACATCCCATTCTACCTCTCCCCACACATCCCATTCTACCTCTGCCCACACATCCCATTCTACTTCTCCTCACACCTCCCATTCTACCTCTCCTCACACATCCCATTCAACCTCTCCTCACATCCCATTCTACCTCTCCTCACACATCCCATTCTACCTCTCCTCACACATCCCATTCTACCTCTCCTCACACATCCCATTCTACCTCTCCCCACACATCCCATTCTACCTCTCCCCACACATCCCATTCTACCTCTCCTCACACATCCCATTCTACCTCTCCCCACACATCCCATTCTCCCTCTCCTCACACATCCCATTCTACCTCTCCTCACACATCCCATTCTACCTCTCCTCACACATCCCATTCTACCTCTCCCCACACATCCCATTCTACCTCCCCTCACACATCTCATTCTACCTCTCCTCACACATCCCATTCTACCTCCCCTCACACATCCCATTCTACCTCTCCTCACACATCCCATTCTACCTCTCCTCACACATCCCATTCTACCTCTCCTCACACATCCCATTCTACCTCTCCTCACACATCCCATTCTACCTCTCCTCACACATCCCATTCTACCTCTCCTCACACATCCCATTCTACCTCTCCTCACACGTCACATTCTACCTCTCCTCACACTTCCCATTCTACCTCTCCTCACACTTCCCATTCTACCTCTCCTCACACTTCCCATTCTACCTCTCCTCACACATCCCATTCTACCTCTCCTCACATCCCATTCTGCCTCTCCTCACACATCCCATTCTGCCTCTCCTCATACATCCCATTCTACCTCTCCCCACACATCCCATTCTGCCTCTCCTCACATCCCATTCTACCTCCCCTCACACATCCCATTCTACCTCTCCTCACACATCCCATTCTACCTCTCCTCACACATCCCATTCTACCTCTCCTCACATCCCATTCTACCTCTCCTCACACATCCCATTCTACCTCTCCTCACACATCCCATTCTACCTCTCCTCACACATCCCATTCTACCTCTCCTCACACATTCCATTCTACCTCTCCTCACACGTCTCATTCTACCTCTCCTCACACATTCCATTCTACCTCTCCTCACACGTCTCATTCTACCTCTCCTCACACATCCCATTCTACCTCTCCTCACACATCCCATTCTACCTCTCCTCACACATCCCATTCTACCTCTCCTCACACATCCCATTCTACCTCTCCTCACACATCCCACTCTACCTCTCCTCACATCCCACTCTACCTCTCCTCACACATCCCACTCTACCTCTCCTCACACATCCCACTCTACCTCTCCTCACACATCCCACTCTGCCTCTCCCCACATCCCATTCTACCTCTCCTCACATCCCATTCTACCTCTCCTCACACATCCCACTCTACCTCTCCTCACACATTCCACTCTACCTCTCCTCACACATCCCACTCTACCTCTCCTCACACATCCCATTCTACCTCTCCCCACATCCCATTCTACCTCTCCTCACATCCCATTCTACCTCTCCTCACACATTCCAGTCTACCTCTGTTCACTTTTTACTACATTGCCAAGTTTTGTATCATCCACAAATTTCAAAGTTGCACTACCTCTCCCCAAGTCCTGGTCATTTATATATAAGAAGTAAAGCCATCATCCTAATACTGATTCCTGGGAGACCCCACTGCATACTTCTCTCCGGTAAGAGAAACATCCGTTCACCACTACTCTCTGCCTCCTATCCCGTAGCCAATTATGTACCCAAGTTACCACCGTCCCTTTAATACCACTTCTATTTTCCGAATAAGCCTGCTATATGGTATTTCATCAAGTTCCTTTTGAAAGTCCATATATGCATCTACTGCACTACCTTCATCAACCCTCTCGTCATCAAAGAACTCAACCAGGTTAGGCTGAGACTATTTGCTTATGACAAATCCATGCTGACTGTTTCTTATTAATCCATCTGAACCACTGGAGCAGATTTAATGTCTCATCCCAAAAACAAATAGATTGGATATTGTTGGTGGAAGGAAAACACTTGATGAACAAAATGATTTCTTCTGGTAAGTTTTCTTATTATTACATCAGACATTAGCAATAACTTTGTTTCCAACATTTATTGGAAGGTTGTGAGAAACATTTTTAAGGCTTTAAAACCCAAGCGACGTTTTAAAAAAAACACCATTGGGCATTAACTTTTGTTTACATAAAAATAAACATTTACATTAAATAAATATACAGATGTTAAATATGTGACCTAAAAAATATATATATTCCAAATATAGGATAATAAAAATATAACTGTATTCACTAATTATTTCCTGCCGCCACGCACATTGTGGTTTCAAAGCAGTTTGGTGAAACGACACTGTCGCCCTGGTTATTGCGGAAGCCTTTTCTTCAACTTTTTCCGATCAATAATCGGCTGTCCTGTGTGTTGTTCCAAAGTGCAGCCGCCACTCAGTCCCCAGAAACCAACTGCACATGTCTCTGTGGAAAAAGTACCGACAGAATCCTGAGACAACACTCGCCGAGTTCCAGGGGTCCTTATCATAGCAAACAGCGTTCCAATTTGGATTGGCTCTGTGAGGTCACAAAGGACTCTACCTGTGGGGATTCCTGGGCCATCCTCTAATCTCTGTGACTTTTTCAAGCTCGTGCTTTGGTCGATGAGTATTGGGCCCCTCCACCACCCCACCTTCACCCCCCGCCACCCCAAGGGGGGGCTTCAGCTCACTGTGCACCTGTGAATTTCATTGCGCGGGACCTTACAGATCGCTGCGCAGCCATGCACCTTAGAGGGAACATTGGTCTCGGTGTCCCTGGCCATCGGAAAAGTGGACCTCCCAGCTACCTGGTGCCAGAATGAAATATAATGCAAACACATGTTACCCAACACTCAGTCATGTTGACTTGATTTCAGCCGCGAGTGTAATATGAACACCTTCATAATGATAAGTTGCAGCATTCTTACCTTGCCAGTACTAAATGATATCATTTCTCTCTGGCAGGGCTTTCACACATGCAGCAGGAATCCATGGACCTTGCGGATGACAAATCCTGAGAGAAACTGATTCCTTCTGAGGGTGCATTGTCAAAGGACTCACGGTTACCTTGCACCATCGCAGATGTTAGCACTTCAGTGGGACCAGTTAGACAGATAGTTGGGTTTTCACCTGATGACTCACACTTCACAAGTGAGCAAGAGCAACCAGTGGTGGCAAGGACAGCTGTGAAGAGTCCATGTCGGAGGGCGCAGCCCTCTCCAAGCTCTGCTCAGCTGCTGTACAGATGCTGTACCCCAGGAGCTAGAGATGAAAGGAATAATAATTGAGGAGCACCAGAAAATGCCCGATATACTGACAGGCCTTCCAAGTACACTGCCCACGATTGCAGAGAGAATGGACAGTCCACCTCAAGCATGAGTGGGTTGATGTCTCAGGGCACTACGATATTATTTTCTTCCATGACGTGGAACATCAATCACTGCAATCAAATGAGTCAATGCATGCCTTGACCATGGCCATGCACAGTCCGGATGCCAACATGTCTGGCACTTAAATAGGATGACAGATACCTTAACCTTACAGCACCTCCCTGACCTGTACCAAGCTGCTCTCCAGCAGAGTGGTAGCAGTGAAGTGCAGCTGGCCCATGAGTGGGATGATGGTGAAAGGGGACATGGAAGTGGAAACTCCACTCAAAGCGCTTCCACTTCTCACCCATTGCCCACCAGCCTTAGCCCCCCCCCCGGTCAGTACCCAACATACTGCCTCCTGTCTCGATGGCTGACTCTGCCCCTGCACTGGTGCAGGTGAAACAGTCTTTGGCGGAGCCTTCAGGGGCTCCAAAATGCAGATGACACCAGCCAAGAGCATCTCAGCACTCAGAGCAGGGATCTGAGTAGCCTGCCTCTACCTTTGATAAAGGCACAGGGGTTGCATGATGTAGGAGCGGTAGGAAAAGGAAGAGTTTAGCTTTGCAGTTCACCATATAAAATTTATTACTTTGCACCACTTTCCCGTGTTGCCCATTCCTGGTTGCTGGGTGGCAAGTTGCCTTTTCACTTGCTTGATAATGAATGGGAAGATATGAATTTATGGGGACCAATGGAGATGTGCAAGGGGCGGTTGGTTGTTTGCAGGACTGCTTAGTGTCAGTGGCATCGGAGCAGGGATGGGGGTGGTGACGGTGGAAGAGTGGGCGTTGCATGTGGTTCTGACATTGGTCCAGTGGTGGTAACTAACTGAACCTTGCATTAATAAGGGCATCCCTGGCATCTCCAGCACCAATGTGGGCAGTTAGTGCGGCATTGCCCTCAGCGCCTTCCTTCTCCTCATCTTCTCCTCTTCCTCCTCCTCCTCCTCCTCGGATTTGTCCATAGTGTGCACTTTGCACCTTGTTCCTGCTGCAGCTCCAAACCTCACTGCTGTGCAATGTTATACAGAGTGCACCACAACATGACCGTTCTGAACACCCTGGCTGGTGTGTACCGAAGGGGGCCTCCAGATCGGTTCAGGCGCCTTGAGCGCATCTTTAGCATGCTGATCACTTGCTCAATCACACATCTGGTGATCATCTTTAGCATGCTGATCACTTGCTCAATCACACATCTGGTGATCATCTTTAGCATGCTGATCACTTGCTCAATCACACATCTGGTGATCATCTTTAGCATGCTGATCACTTGCTCAATCACACATCTGGTGATCACCTGGCTTTCATTGTAGTGCTGTTGGGCTTCATTGGTCATTTTTGTCACAGGTGTCATCATCCAAGTTTGTAGGGGCTATCCCTTGTCTCCCAGCAGCCACCTCTTAAGTCTGCTTTCAAGTACAAAGACATCAGGAAGCTTGTACTGCTGCAGGATGAAAGCATCATAACAGCACCCTGGGAATCTTGCACACACCTGCAGAAATATCTTATTGTGCTTGCACACCAGCTGCACATTGATGGAGTGGAAGCTCTTGCAGTTCATGAATACGCCTGGTTGTTCAGGGGGTGCCCAGATTGCCACGTAATTGCAGTCGATGACACCCTGCACCTGTGGGAAGCCAGCCAGAGACACAAACTCGAACGCCCGCTCATTCTGATTGGCATCATCCCAGGTGAAGTTTACATTATTGCCAGCCCTGGCAAACAACCCATCAGTCACCTGCCTTATGCATTTGTGCGCCATCGACTGGGAGATCCTGGATATGTTTCCGGCAGAGCCCTGGAAGGATCCAGAGGTGAAAAAGTTGAGAGAGGTGGTCACTTTGACAACCACTGCATGGGCACACACATGGCCACCAGGTCCATCAGGCAGCATGTCTCCTTCTAGGAGGCTGCAGATGTCTGCCTCCACCTGACACGACAACCTGAGCCTTCAGAAGCACTGCTGTTCCGAAAGGTCAAGGAAGCTCTGCCTCTGCCTGTATGCTCTGTTACGTGGGTAGTGCCTCCTGTGAGCTGCACCCTTCTGCTACTCTCCTCCCTGATGTCCAGCTACATGTCTGTCAACAGTAGGCTGTTGCTGCTGGTGTTGGTTATATTGCTCCTCATCCGAGGTCCAATTTAAGGCAGCCAAGGAGCACCCATCCTGATTTGATTCAGAAAACCTCCAAAGTGTAGAAAGTAAACTCTCAGTTAAAGTACTGTGAACAAACCCATTCCACTAGTGGGTAAGAAAGCTGTGAGTACTGAGTATTTATTGGAGCATTTGCATGACTTTAAATCAGCTCCATCAATTGCCGTTGTGTTATCACCTTGGTTTCACTGGCAAGTTTCAGGAAGCCTGGGAAACCAATGGATGAAGCGTTAAATTTAAAATTGTGTTTAAATATCACTCCAATTGAACGATTAGCATATGTTAATAGGTAACGTGCCTCTCTGGAGGGAATTGCGCGCTGCCAGCGTAACGTGCTTGAGCTATACACGGAAGTTGGCAGGTTGGAGCCGGCTTTCAGACCCGCTTGCATTTTTCCGACTTTAGCCCCAAAGCCGCACCCAAACTCACGTATTCCTCCATGTTAAAAGTCCCTCATTTAATTCAGAAACTCAATGCAAATTGGCTAAATTTCCATATGGTACCAAACCAGGAGGGACAGTGGAATTGACGGAGGCACCCCTAAATTACAGAATGAGCTAGACAACATATGTAAGTGGACCAAACAATGGCAGATCAAAATTAATGCAGACAAGTGTAAAGTATTGCACATAGGAAAAAAAATCGGTGACACATGTAATTGATGAATGGCACAGAAATTGCAACCGATGGGATTGAAACAGACCTAGGAGTCTGCGTATACTCTGCTCAACATGTTAATTGCTGCTCTGTATCAGATCAATAAGACCAATAGAATGTTTAACTGCATCGCCAAAACAGTACCATTTTCAGTCTGGCAATTTTCCTAGTTATTCCAAAATGTCCTTTTTCCTCAGCCAAGGATTCCCAAGGTAAACAGGGCCCTCGACTGTGTCCATCTCATTTCTTGCACATCCGCTCTCACCCCTTCTCCTCACTCCCTGAATCATCATAGGGTTCCTCTTGTCCTTAGCTTCTACCCCACCAGCCTCCGCATTTGACGGATTATCCTCTGCCAGTTACACCATCTCCAACGTGATAGCACTATCAAACACATCTTCCCCTCCCCTCCCCTCCCCTTCCAGCATTCCAAACGGACCATTCACTCCTTAATCACCACTAACACCTTCTCTCCATCTCCGGCACCTTCCTATCAATGTTCCCTCTAATTATTTTTGAGCCATGCGGTCCCTTTGACGGCAATTTACATGTACTTCCTCCAACCTAGTATACTATATTCACTGCTCACGATGTGGTCTCCTTTACATCAGGAAGATCAGATGCAGATTGAGTGATCGCTTTGTTGAACACGTCTGTTCTGTCCACAAATGTAATCCTGAGTTTCTGGTCGCTTATCACTTAATTCTCTGTCCCACACTCACTCTGACCTCTTTATCCTTGGTATTCAACACTGTTGCAACGAAGGTCAATGCTAGCTCAAGAAACAACAGCTCAACTTTCGACTGGGTACTTTACAGCCCTCTGGCCTTAATATTGACTTTAACAACTTCAGCCCTTAACCACAGCTCCCATTTTCTCTCGGACAGCAGGTCCTGAGAATGTAAGATGGGTGAACCAGCGCATCGAGGAATGGGGGAGGTTGTGGGCTGGTGCTTGGGATGGGAATCCCACCACTGGCGGGGTGGTCTGCACCCCTGGTGTCACCTGCCTATTTCTTCCACCATACTCCCAAGCCACTGGAGCCTTCTCCACTTTGCCAGATTTTCTATGCATCCCTCCTTCTCTGCTATGCTGCTGCAACCATTTACACATCCTCAGGGGCTTCTTTGGTCTTGCACCAATATCACTTCTGTCATTTAATCATTGTCTTCACAAAGGAGGACACAAATAACCTCCCAGAGATGCCGGGGAACATAGGGTTTGATGAAAGGGAGGAACTGAAAGAAATCAGTATTTGTAGGGAAATGGTGTTAGGAAAATTGATGGGACTGGAGGCCGATAAATCCCCAAGGCCTGATGGTCTACATCCCAGGGTATTAAAGAAGTGGCCCTAGAGATAGTAGATGCATTGCTGGTCATCTTCCAGAACTCGATAGACTCTGGAACGGTACCCATGGATTGGAGGGTAGCTAAAGTTACCCCACTATTCAAAAAAGGTGGTAGAGAAAAAGCGGGGAATTATAGCCCGGTAAGCCTGACATCGGTAGTGGGGAAAATGCTAGAGTCTATTATAAAAGATGTAATAGCAGAGCACTTGGAAAGCAGTGACAGGATCGGACAAAGTCAACATGGATTTACAAAAGGTAAATCATGCTTGACTAATCTACTGGAATTTTTTGAGGATGTAACTGGTAAAATAGATAAGGGAGAACCAGTGGATGTGGTGTATTTGGACTTTCAGAAGGCTTTCGATAAGGTCCCACATAAGAGATTAGCGTGCAAAATTAAGGCACATGGGATTGGGGGCAAGGTATTAACTTGGATAGAGAACTGGTTGGCGGACAGAAAGCAAAGAGTTGGAATAAACGGGTCATTTTCCGAGTGGCAGGCAGTGACTAGTGGGGTACCGCAAGGATCGGTCCTAGGACCCCAGCTGTTCACAATATATATTAATGATCTGGACGAGGGAATTGGATGTAATATCTCCAAATTTGCAGACGACACAAAGCTGGGTGGGAGGGTAAGCTGTGAGGAGGATGTCGTGAAACTCCAGTACGATTTGGACAGGTTGGGTGATTGGGCAGAAACATGGCAAATGCACTATAATGTGGATAAATGTGAGGTTATCCACTTTGGTGCCAAAAACAGGAAGGCAGATTATTATTTGAATGGCAATAGATTGAGAGAAGGGGAAGTGCAAAGAGACCTGGGTGTTATTGTGCACCAGCCGCTGAAGGTAAGCATGCAGGTGCAGCAGGCGGTTAAGAAGGCAAATGGTATGTTGGCCTTCGTAGCAAGAGGGTTCGAGTACAGGAACAAGGATGTCTTGCTACAGTTGTACAGGGCTTTGGTGAGACCGCACCTTGAGTATTGTGTGCAGTTTTGGTCACCTTACCTGAGGAAGGACGTTCTTGCCATGGAAGGAGTGCAGCGAAGATTCACCAGGCTGATACCTGGGATGGCAGGAATGACGTATGAGGAGAGATTGTGTCGATTGGGCTTATAATCACTGGAGTTTAGAAGATTGAGAGGGGATCTCATCGAAACCTATAAAAGTTTGTCAGGTCTGGACAGACTAGATGCAGGAAGGATGTTTCTGATGGCCGGGGAGTCCAGAACCAGGGGTCATAGTCTAAGAATAAGGGGTAATCCATTTAGGACTGAAATGAGGAGGAATTTCTTCACCCAGAGAGTGGTGAACCTGTGGAATTCTCTGCCACAGAGGGCAGTGGAGGCCAGTTCATTAAATATATTCAAGAAAGAGTTGGATATATTTCTTGAGGCTAAAGGGATCAAGGGATATGGGGAGAAGGCAGGGACAGGGTACTGAACTTGAATGATCAGCCATGATCTCATTGAATGGCGGAGCAGGCTCGAAGGGCCGAATGGCCTACTCCTGCTCCTACCTTCTATGTTTCCTGACCTCCACCTAAGCATAGACATTTCCCTTTTTGTTCTCCCTGCCCATTTTTCCCTGGTTCTGTTTCTCCTTGTAAACTGTTCATCTGTAACATTTGGCGATTCTGATGCAAGGTCATTGACCTGCCACGGTAACTCTACCTTGCTTTCTACAGAAGCTGTCAGACCGGCTGAGTGTTTCCAGCATTTTCTGTTTTAATTTCAGACATCCAACAGTATTTTGCTTTTTGTACCATTGTTTCCTTGATGGGCTGAATGGCCTGTTTCTGTACTGTAACATTCTACAATTTCAATTTAAGGATGAAATGCTGACTGAAAATATAATGAATCTTCCAAAGTTATAGCGTGTCAAATTTACTACACTAGACATAATATGTGAAAAATAAAGTTCCATTAGATTGCGGCTTCAGTAATTTTTCACAGGTTTATTATCAGCATAGCTATATTACTCAGCAATAATAAGACGTGCAGTGATTTCAGCACAATTGTTAACTCTTCACCATCACACATTGAAGGTACAAAATGCAGTGATCACCAATACCCATAGATAAAGCCATATATCATAAACTGAATGCAATCACTTCCAGGAAATTGGGTCTGTTTATCATCTGTCACTATATTCAGCCTATGGTTGGCGATGCAGTATATTAATGGAGAATGTGGTCTCGGCACTGTGGAAGCTGTAATGTCCGAGTATAAATAATACACGGAATGCAGGAGAACAATAAAACAGGTATTTACTTGAACAGAGGGTACTCTTTTATTTGGACCCCAAAAAAAACCAATTCGACTGTAAATAAACAAAAGTTCAACTAAAGCTTAACAAATCAAATTAAAATTTGGTTTTCCGTGTTGATGATGCACTCCAGTCCCCGCGGCGCCCACCGGTCGCGGAAATACTCAAGCGCACCGGCGGACACCGCGTGCTCCATCTCCAGGGCCACCCGGGCGCGAACATGGCCGCGGAAGAGATGCAGGCAATCCGGCTGGACGACCCCCTCGACCGCCCGCTGCCTGGACCAATTGATGGCTCTTTTAGCCAGGCCCAGGAGCAGGCCCACAAGGAGGTCCTCCAACCTGTCCGCTCCCCTCCGCACCGGGTGACCGTAGATCAAGAGCGTGGGACTGAAGTGCAACCAAAAATCGAGGAGCAGCCCCTTCAAGTAGTGAAAGAGGGGCTGCAACCTCTCACAATCCATATAAACGTGAAACACGGACTCCTCCAGGCCGCAAAAAATGCAGGCGGCCTGGGAGTCCGTGAACCTACTTAAAACCTTATTGCACGGGACCGCTCCGTGCAACACCCTCCAGGCCAAGTCCCCGATGGAACAAGGGAGGACTCCCGCATAGAGAGCCCTCCATTGGGGACCTCCGCTACCGCCGGTCGGCAAAACGCCACGCCAAGGCGTGTCCGGACGGTAGACGAAGATGGCAAAGTGGAGAGTGTGCAGGAGCAGCCCGTACAGGAAACCCCTCCGCGCGGAATGAAAAGGCACGGAGGGTATTTCCTCGAGACGGCTCAAGTTGTGAGGCGCCGGTTCCCGAGGGGAGTTTCGGGGCCGGGCGCCGATGAGGAATTCCGTCCGAACGGGGGTAAGCTCGGACGGGATCGCCCCACGTGCTTGAGCCGCCTCGATACACCTAGTGGAGTCGGGGCCCAGTGCCGCTTTTACCGATTCGATGGTTTCGACCGCGAGCCGGACGTTGGCCCAGGACAGGCGCCGCGCCAGCTCCTCCGGCGCCATCCAGCCCGCTCCTCCGCCATCGAGCAGGTCCCCGACTCTGGTCACCTTGCCAGCCACAGCCCTACCCTCCGCCAGCCGCCCGAACCCGTGTTCGTGGAGGTGCGGATTCCTGAGCAGCGGCTCCCGAAGGAGAGCCGCCGCTCCTGACGGGGGAGAGCTCCGCCTGGAAGCGACGTAGTTCCAAACCCATAGCAGTTCCTGGTAGAAGACAGGCAGCTCCCGCAGGCCGGCACGCCTGCTGCCCACTTTTGCAAACAGGAGCTGCGTGTCGTAATTGAGGCCATGCAGCTGGCGGAAGAAAAACGTCGCCAGCGCACACCATCTCGGAGGATTCTCGACGTACAGGTATCTCTGCAGCGTCTGAAGACGGAAAGTCGCAGCCTGGGTGCGAAGGCACACCAGCGCCTGACCGCCCTCCCTAAGCGGGAGACACAGAACCGCGGCAGAGACCCAGTGCTTCCTTTTGTCCCAGAAGAAGTCGATGAGCTTCTTCTGAATCTTGGCGACAAACGCAGGGGGAGGGATCAAAGTGACCAACCGGTACCACAACATGGCGGCCACCAGCTGGTTTATGACCAGCGCTCGACCCCTGTAGGACAACACTCGGAGCAGTCCTGTCCAGCGTCCTAGGCGAGCGGTGACTTTGGCCTCCAGCTCTTGCCAGTTCGCCGGCCAAGCGTCCTCGGCAGGGCTAAGGTAGACTCCCAAATAGAGGAGGTGCGTGGTGCTCCAGGCGAAAGGCCTGAACTCCTCCGGCAGGGAGTCCACCCGCCACTGACCCACCAGGAGTCCGGAACATTTCTCCCAGTTGATCTTGGCGGAGGATGCGTCCGAGTAAATCTGCTGGCATTCCCGCATCCTCCGCAAGTCAGCGGGATCCGTGACCGTGAGGAGCACGTCATCGGCGTAAGCCGAGAGGACCACCTCCACGCCCGGCCCTTGCAGAGCCAGTCCCGTCAACCTCTTCCGCAAGAGGCGCAGGAAAGGCTCCACGCAAATGGCATATAACTGACCGGACATGGGGCATCCCTGACGCACCCCCCTCCCGAAGCGAAGGGGTGCCGTCAAGGACCCGTTAACTTTAATCAGACACTCCGCGGCGGCGTACAGAAGTCGGATCCGGGCGACGAAATGCGTCCCGAACCCGAATGCGCGCAGAGTCCCGAAGAGATACTCGTGATCCACCCTGTCGAACGCCTTCTCCTGATCCAGGGAAAGGAAGGCGACCGACAAACCAGCCCTCTGGGAGTGGTGGACCAGGTCCCGGACCAGATGGATGTTATCGTGGATGGTCCGGCCCGGGACCGTGTAGGACTGGTCGGGGTGGATCATGTGGGCCAGCACGGTGCCAAGGCGAGCAGACATGGCCCTGGCAAAGATTTTATAGTCCGTGCTGAGGAGGGAGACCGGGCGCCAGTTCTTAAGGAGGCGGAGATCGCCCTTCTTAGGCAGCAGGACAATGACCGCCCTGCGCCAAGAGAGGGGCATCTCCCCGGTCGCCAAACTTTCCCCCAGGACCCGCGCGTAGTCGCCCCCCAAGACGTCCCAGAACGCCCTGTGGAACTCCACGGTCAGCCCGTCCAGCCCCGGGGACTTTCCCCTAGAGAGCTGGCGGAGGGCGCCGGTCAGCTCCGCCAGACTTAGCGGAGCGTCCAATTTTTCGGCGCCCTCCGGGCCAACCTTCGTCAGGTCCTCCCACAAAACTCTGCGCGCATCCTCGCTGGACGGATCCGGAGAGAACAGAGCCCCGTAATAGGCGCGGGTCTCCGCGCTGATTCCCTCCGGATCCGAGACCAGAGATCCGTCGTCGGCCAGCAGCCCCAAGAGCTGCTTACGGACCCCCCGTCTTTTTTCCAGCGAGTAGAAGAAGGGGGAGCCGCGGTCCAGGTCCCGCAGGAGCTGGATCCGCGACCTCACGTACGCGCCTTGGGACCCGACGAGCTGCAGGTCCTTCAGCGCGCCCTTCTTCTCTTCGTACACCTTCCGCAGGGCCGGGTCCTCGACGACCTGACTGAGACGGGACTCCAGGTCGAGCACCTCCTTCTCCAACCGCCCGACCCGGGCCTCCCGCCTCTTGGTCGACCCCTTCGCGTACTCCTGACAGAAGAGACGGATGTGAGCCTTGCCCACATCCCACCATAGCCTCAAGGAGGGGAAGCCCCCCTGCTTCCTTCTCCAGTCGGCCCAGAATCGACGAAACGAATCCCGGAACCGTGCGTCCTCCAGCAGCAGGTTGTTAAAATGCCAGTAGACGGACCCCCCCCCCCGCGCGCGCAGCGGAGCGAGCTCCGCCCACACCAGGTGGTGGTCCGTGCACGGCACCGGCCGCATGGAAGCTGCCGGAACGCAGGAGACGAACGCCCGGGAAATGTAGAGGCGGTCGATTCTGGACCTTCCTCCCCCAGACCTCACGCTAGTGAAGGCGCTGGAGTCGGGGTGGAGATTTCGCCAGACGTCCACCAAGTCGAAGGACCCAACCAGGTCCCTCAACTTCTCCATCGCCGCCGGGCTTCGCGGGGGACCCGAACGGTCCCTCGCCTCGAGGGTGCAGTTAAAATCCCCCCCGAGGATGACGCACTCGCCCACGTCGATGGAGCCCAAGAGAGCGGACACTTCTTCGAAGAAGCGCACTTGCTGCGCACTGGTCTGAGGGGCGTACACGTTCACTAGATGGAGCGGCACGCCCCCCAGGCGAACAGTGACATGGAGCAAGCGGCCCGGCACGTGCTCCTTGACCCCCAAGATCTCCGGCTGAAAATGCGGGGCCAGCAAGATAGCCACCCCGCTGGAATTGTTGGAGAGGTGACTCATGCTGACCCCTCCTTGCCACTCCAGGAGCCACGTGGCTTCATCTCCCGGAACGGTGTGGGTTTCTTGCAGGAAGCACACCGCATACTTCCCGTCCCGAAGGACCGAGAAGTTATTGAATCTGCGGCGCGCCTCCCTGCTGCCGTTGATGTTGAGGCTGGCTATGGTTATCTTCATGTCAGAAGCATAGTGCAACCTCTACCTACACCTAACGGGGCGAGGAAGCGCAGCCGCTGGTCCGCCGCCACTTCCTCAGCAGCCCAGTGAGAAACGTTGTGAGCCGACGCAGCTCGAGCGGGTTCACACCCTCGTCCGCGCCCAAGATCTTAACGGCGGCGCGGACGGAATCGATGAGCAGCGCCAGCTCCGACCACCTGTCGAGGGCCAGCCGGACCTTATTGCGCTGACCCAGGCACGTGGCCATAAAATCCCGGAGTTCCCTTACGGAAATGAGGGGAGACTCGGCAAGGGGCACGAGGTCATCCATCGCCACGTCGGCGCTGGAGTCCGAATCGTCCTCCGTGCCCATCACCGAGTCCCCATCCTCCTCCAGGGGGTCGTCACCAGCGGCCGACCCGTCCGCCGTGCAGTGCGAAGCGAACGACTCGGCCGCGCCAGCCAGCCCCGCCTCCGCCCGGATCCCACCCCCAGGATCGGCGGCAGAGGATTTCTCCCTGGGCTCCTCTAGGGGTGCCGGGCCAGAAGACGGCGGCGGTTCAGAGCTCCCCTCCGCCTCAGACGCCGGAACGACCGGAGAAACCGGGGAGAGAACAATTTCCAGCTCCTCCAGTACGTCCGGCACCAGAGACGCAGCCAGGGGGCCATCCTCCTCCCCGCCACCAACCTCCGACCCAGCGGACGGGGGGTTTTGAATTAAAAGCTCTACCAGGACGAGCATCCCCTGGGAGACGTCCGGGTCGCATTGGGCGAGCTCATTATCCTCGAGCTCGCCCGACCCAGCCCCCAGGCTGCCCGACCCGGCGAGGGGTAACGACACCGATAAAAGGTCAACTTCAATTACTGCCGCGGGTTGTTCCGCAACCCCCCCCACGGGCAGGGTCTCATCCCCATCCCCGGGAGGCACGTGCTGGACAGACACATCTGCCTCAGCCTCCCGAGGGACAGGCGACCCCTGCCGATCGCTGGTGATGACGACAGCGCTGGGGGGGCGGGGGGGCGCAGTACCCGCGGCGGGCGACGACTCCCCCTGCTCGGAGGGACCTTCCTCCTCCCGGTCCTCCTCCTCATCCAGGGGGTCGCGCCTTCTTTTTAGCATGGAGGGAGCGAGGGAGACCTCCATGTCTGCAAAGGCCTCCTCCTCGACTCCCTCCGGCGGAGCAGGTTTGTCGGGTTCCTCGGGCCCGAGCCCGGCCGCAGGTATTGGCATTACCGCTGCGGCGGTTGCGGCCACAGGCTCGGGCACGGGGCCCCTCCCGCTCACATCTGCCCTGATCAACTCCGCGAGGAGCGCGGGTGTAAGGGGCTCAAGGGGCAAGGGCTCACCATCCACGGGGGGGCCTGCCCCAAGGTGCTTCTTTTTTCCCCGCGCCTTCTTTCCGGCCGGACACGCTCCCTCCCCCCCGCCGGAGGCCTTGGTGGCATCGGCCCCCGACGTCAACCGCGCATCAGACGTACTTGACGCGCGGGCAGATCCGGGGGGAAGGGCGGCGGCGGCGGCGCCAGCCTCGGCCGCACGAGATGATCAGGCGGCCTTGGAGGCAGGGCAGTTCCTCCTGATGTGCCCCACCTCCCTGCAGGCATGGCACCTCACACCGTCCGACGTCCAAAAGGCGCGGTAGGCGGTCCCCTCGTGGAGGACGACGAACGCCCCTTCAGTGTCCTCCTCCCGCGCCAGCTGGATAAACAGCTGGCGCCGGAAGGAGAAGACGTGGCGAAGGCTGGCCTCCCGGAAGCCGAGCGGGATGGGCGTGATCCCCGACCTCACCTCCCCAAGTTGTCGCAAATGGGGAAGGAGGAGCTCACCAGGAACATAGGGCGGGACGTTGGAAATAATGATCCTCTGCGCGGTGGCCTCGAGAGGATCCACCGGCAGGAAGGTCCCGCCCACGGTGAGCCCCTTGGCGACAGCCAGGGACACCGCCCGCTCCGACCCCAGGAAGAACACAGCCTTCCCATACATTTTCGAGGCTGCGACGATGGCTGAGGGGCCGACAACCCCAGCCATGGCCTTGACGCAGGCCTCGATGGTCATAGTGGGGTGAGTGTAGCTCTTCACCCCAAGCTTTTTCGTTATTAATCGAAAAGGTGACGGGGCAGCAGGAACAGCGGGAGCAGCTGTGGCTGTGGCTACCACTCTCGCATAGGTCCCGGCTGGCCCCGCCACCGGCGAAGATGCAGTCGCCATTCTGGGGTGCTTTTTTTAAGGGCTACACTCACCCCAAGTCACAGGCCTGAAGGTGTTAATGGCCTCGGTGTATATATATATTTTTTTGTCCTCTATTGAGCAGAGGGAGCTGATTAAAATGAGGACACACCTCTCTCCTTATTGATTTAAATTGGGAGAGGAGCCCTCGCCCCTCTGCTCAATTGGCAATTAATAAAATAGATGAAACTAAGGTGCCTTAGAAAGACAGGCAGAGAGAGACAAAGAGAGAGAGAGAGGTGGGGGGGTGGGAAGGAGGGAGGCCGCAAAGGGCAGTGTTGCCACTCAGGATGGTGGGTGGGTGTAGGCAGGGTTGCACTCTCCGATGGAAAAAGTCTTTGGTGATGGTGGTCTTCTGGCAGGGGGAGAAGACGTCTTCACCTGGAAAAGCTGGAGAAGCCCAGGCTTAGTCCTGCAACAGGTCTTAACGATGTAATTAAATTAAATTAAGGACTTCACCTTGGGCAGCTCCAAGCTCTCCCAGGGCAGGCAATAGAAGGGATGCTAATTAGTGGTGTGTGTGGCCTAGCTTTTAACAAGAGCACACACACACACACACTACACCCCTTGATGATCCGGCCTTGCTTCTTCTTTTCTCCCCCCACCTAAAATACAAAGTCTTGGGAGAGTGCCCCAAATAACACCCACCTGTAGATGTTCCGGATGAAGTTTTCTTCCCTCCTTTCAAGCAGTTGGTTTCTCTCCCCTCTCTCCCTCTCCTGAAGTGGAGGCCAAATTGGGGAGGCAGTGATAGAAAGGCCTCTCCCCTGGTTGATGTTGATGTAGGCCTCCTTTCTCCTTCTCCTCCTCTGTCCTCTCTCTCCAGGCACCTCAGTTGATGAAATGATGGTGGAGTTGGTGGTGGTGGTCCAACGTTCTCCTCCTCTTCCTGGTCAGGGGACCACCACTTTAATCCACTCTCCAAAGTCTGGCTGCTCCCTCTGCTCGTGCTTGCAGCTGAACAGAGGGTAACTTAAGACTGAAATTGAGAAGCCTGCTATGGCTTTATATACAGGGGTGGTCACTGCCGGTACTGCAGTATAGAATCAGTTCTTCTCTTAAAGGCACATACACAACAATTCCTCCCCTTTTAGATAAACAGCACATAACATTCATTTAACAAATAAATAATAACTAATTGCAATTACAATTTTCTCTGTACTATATACATCAACTGAAATAATCATTTATAAGTTCAGTCTTTGAGGAGGCTTCCTGATCCTGACTGGATAGCGCCTTTCTTGAGTATCCTGTTCTTGCGGCGGAGTTGATTCTGGCTCATTGTCATTGGTTGGTTCGTCAGCTTCCAATACCACTGCATCTCAGGTAGACGCAATCTGTACTTCGGGTTGATTTCCAGGTGCACCTGCTCGTGGTATGGGTTTGGCTTGTTCCTGTGACTCTAGAATCTGGTCAGCATGGCATCTCACGATGCTCTCTCCAACGTCCACTGTATACATTAATGGTCCCTGCTGTGTGCATATCGTTCCTGGCTGCCATTTTTCTGTTCGGTAGTCGCGGGCCAAGACTGGTTGCCCTATCTTGAAGCTCCTGGTTGGCTTCTCATTTATGTGCTGGAATTGCTTATCCTCAACATCTCGTCTTATGTTTGGTTTGAGCAAATCCAGGCGACATCTTAGCCTTCGGTTGAAGAACATTATGGCTGGAGCTTGGTTGGTGACTGCATGTGTCGCATTCCGGTAAGCAAACAAGAAATTATCCACCTTGTGTTGTAGTGGTATGTTGTCATTATGCATTGCCTTTATGGCCTTTTTAAAGGTCTGAACAAACCTCTCAGCCAATCCATTTGTGGCTGGATGATATGGGGCAGATGTGTAATGCTTCACCCCGTTATTCCTCAGAAACCTCCGGAAATCCTCTGACACAAACTGTGGCCCATTGTCGGAGCAAATCTGTTCCTGCAAGCCATTCCTGGTGAAGATGGTCCATAGGACTGCAATAGTTTTCTCCGTGGTGGTGGCGGACATTTTGATGACCTCTGGCCATTTCGAATGGGCGTCCACAGCGATTAGGAACATTGAGTCCATAAATGGACCAGCAAAATCAATGTGTACCTGTTGCCATGGAGATGAGGGCCACTCCCATGGATGTAGCGGGGCCTGTGGTGGAGCGTTTTGGACCTTCTGGCATCCTGTGCATCTCTTGGTCATATCCTCGATTTCTTTATCGATTCCCGGCCACCACACAAACGCCCTGGCTAGGCTCTTCATTTTTACCCCTCCCAGATGACCCTCATGAAGTTCATTGAGCACTCTATCTCTCAACTTGGGTGGAATTACCACTCGGGATCCACACATCAAGGTCCCCCGGCACACTGACAGCTGTTCTCTCCTTGGCGAGAATGCTGGCAACAGTGAGTCGCCATGTGCTGGCCATCCCTTCACCGTCAAATCATAGACCCGAGAGAGTGTCGGGTCATTTTGGGTTTGCTTCTCTATACTTGAGTTTGTAACAGGTAGACATTCAACTATGGTCACATGGAATATCTCAACAGGGTCCACTGCAGGTGCTTCCTCTACCGTAGGCAACGGTAGGCGTGACAGCCCATCAGCGTTTCCATGCTGTTTCGTACCCTTGTACTCTATGTCGTACTGATGTGTCCCTAGAAAAAGTGACCATCTTTGCAGCCGTTACGCTGTCATCACCGGAACGCCCTGCTTTGGGTTAAAAATGGAGACCGGGGCTGATGAATAGTCAGTAGGGTGAATTTCTGCCCGTGCAGATAGTGATTGAACTTCTTCACCCCCCACACCAGGCTGAGGGCCTCCCTGTCAATCTGGGCGTAGTTACGCTCGGCTGAGGTTAACGAGCGTGACGCAAAGGCTATTGGCCTCTCTGAACCGTCAGGGAATTTGTGTGACAGCACTGCTCCGATGCCGTAGGGAGACGCATCACATGCTAACCGAATCAGTTGTGTTGGATTGTAGTGGGCCAATACTTCTTTTGAAGTGATTAGGCATTTACATTTCTGAAAGGCACGCTTACACTCATCACTCCATTTCCATGTTACTCCAGTTTGCAGTAGGGCGTTCAGTGGGTGCAGAATTGTGGATAAATTCGGCAAGAACTTATGGTAGTAGTTCACCAACCCGAGGAACGACCTCAGTTGCGACACATTTTCCGGTGCTGGAGCCTTGACTACAGCCTCAATCTTGTCCGGCGACTTATGCAACCCTTCCTCATCAATCATGTGGCCACAATACGAGATTTGTCTCCTGAAGAACTCGCATTTGGGGCGGTTGGTTCGTAGCCCATATTCCTGTAATCTCGTGAGCACCTGCTCCAGGTTGGCAAGGTGTTCACTGTCATTTTCGCCCGTAACCAGGATGTCGTCCAAATAACACTGGGTCCCCGGGATCCCTTGCAGGACTTGTTCCATCGCCCTCTGCCAAATAGCCGGGGCTGATGCTACCCCGAATACCAGTCGATTGTACTGGTAAAGGCCTTTGTGAGTGTTTATCGTGAGGTATTCCCTAGATGCTTCTTCCACATCCATTTGTAGATACGCTTGGGCCAGATCAATCTTTGTAAAGCGTTTCCCTCCAGATAGTGAGGCGAAAATATCTTCTATCCGTGGAAGTGGATATTGTACTGTGTGCAGGACTGGGTTCACAGTTACCTTGAAGTCTCCACAGATGCGAACCTTCTTCGGTTCCCCAGGCGTGCTGCTCAATGATTTCTTCATTACAGGAACGATGGGTGTGGCCCACTCGCTCCAGTCCACCTTGGACAGCACACCCGAACGCTCCAGACTCTCCAGCTCTGCTTCAACGGCTGGGTGGATCGCGTAAGTTACCGGTCTGGCCTTAAAAAATTTTGGGTTTGCGTTATCTTCGATTTTTATCGTTGCCGTTACTCCTTTTAGAGTCCCAAGTCCTTGTTGGAACACCTCTTTCGCGTCAGTTAGAATTTTTGACAGTCGTCCAGGTGTGACATCATCATCCTTTTTATCAGTCACAGTTAGCGCCTGAATGGAATGCCAATCCAATTGTATTTTTCGGATCCATTCACGTCCCAATAATGGTGGTCCTCCATCTGGTAGTATATATAGATACAGTTTCTGTGTTTCCTTGCCGTTGTATTCAACTGGCACCCTTATTTTTCCTCTGGGGTAGACTTTTTGCCCCGTGTATGTCTTCAATACAATGGACGTGTCCTTCAAGGGTATGTGTGAGAATAGCCACTCATAGTCTCGTCGATTCATGACAGTTAGGGCTGATCCTGTGCCCAATTCCATCTTTACTGGGGACCCTGCTATCATGAGGGTGACCCAAATGCTTCGGTGATCCTCCTTTGCGATCACGTTGTGTAACTTCAGACTACTTAGTCTCCTGCTCCCGGAGTCCTTATCACTCTCCTGATCTTCCGAACTACTGTCTGTCAATTTCTTTACTTTCTTGTACTTTTCCTTAGTAGTTCTTACAGTGTTGGTTTTCTTTCCCGACATGCAGACTCTTGCTATGTGTCCCATTTTCCCACATTGCCTGCATACTTTGTCCTTAACCCAGCAGTCCTTCTGATCATGGGTTGTTCTGCCGCAGCGATAGCACTTTTCTGCTCCATACGCCATTTCGTTAGCGCTGTATTCCTGTGGTTTCTGTTGTATTTCTGCAGCTCCCCGTGCTGCTGCTTCGTAGGATACTGCCACGCTGAAAGCTTGTTCTAGCATCAGGTCCTTTTCCGAAAATAGTCGTTTCTGGGTTCCTTCACTCTGGAGCCCGCAGACAAACTTATCCCGCAAGGTGTCTGCCAGTCCTGCTCCGAACTGGCAGTGCTTCGATAACTTGCGTAGTTCCGTAAGATAGTCAGCATTGCTCTCATCTTTGTGCTGGTTTCTTTTATGGAACTTGAATCTTTCTGCTATCAGCAGCGGTGTAGGGTTTAGGTGTTCCTGTAAGATATTAACAATCTCTTCAAAACTTTTCTCCACTGGTTTAGCTGGGGTAATTAAATTCCGCAATAGGCTGTATGTTCTCGCGCCCATCAAATTTAATAATACCGAAGCCTTCTTTCCATCGGCCACCTCATTTGCCTTGCAGTGCACTTCAATTCTTTCCACATACGTGGTCCAGTCTTCTACCTCATTGTCGAAAGCAGTGATACTGCCACTCTTCGGCATCTTGAGTGATTTAAAATGGCGCCTCCCGTGCTTTTTCTTCTTCCCCAATGGAATAAAATGCTGCCTCCCGCGCTTTTCCTTCTTCCCCTTGCTGCCACGCTGCTCCTAGCATTCTACAGGGTAATGGCGGCGACCCGCGGCTTCGGCGCATATCACTTTTCCTTCCCCGTGTTCTATCCTCACCACGCTGCCCTGTTCTTGAGCACCGACCGCCTGTGCGCTCCACCCTCTCTCTCTCTCTTCCTCCCGACAACGCTGCACGGCCCCTTTGCAGAGCCGCTCGATCGAGCCCTAGCCCGCCGCAGTCCGGAAGGGTCAGCGCACTACCTGCTACCAGCACGACTTGCTGGAACACCTCGACTGGGGAGCCAGGCCCAGCTCTCCACAGCCTCCCCTGCAACTCTCCGATGGATCCCTGGGCGGTTGCCCGCGGTCGACGCCCGCCGTTCTGACTTCGACCTCCAAGAAGCTTCTCTTCAGGGAAAAGATCCCCGTGAGGTGATGCAGTACTGCAGGTGAGTTCGAACCTGCCCGTCGCCAGTGTAATGTTCGAGTATAAATAATACACGGACTGCAGGAGAACAATAAAACAGGTATTTACTTGAACAGAGGGTACTCTTTTTGTTTGGACCCAAAAAAAAAACCAATTGGACTGTAAATAAACAAAAGTTCAACTAAAACTTAACAAATCAAATTAAAATTTGGTTTTCTGGGTTGATAATGCATTCTAGTCCCCGCGGCGCCCACCGGTCGCGGAAATACTCAAGCGCGCCGACGGACACCGCGTGCTCCATCTCCAGGGTCACCCGGGCGCGAACATGGCCGCGGAAGAGAGGCAGGCAATCCGGTTGGACGACCCCCTCGACCGCCCGCTGCCTGGACCAATTGATGGCTCTTTTAGCCAGGCCCAGGAGCAGGCCCACAAGGAGGTCCTCCAACCTGTCCGCTCCCCTCCGCACCAGGTGACCGTAGATCAAGAGCGTGGGACTGAAGTGCAACCAAAAATCGAGGAGCAGCCCCTTCAAGTAGTGAAAGAGGGGCTGCAACCTCTCACACTCCATATAAACGTGAAACACGGACTCCTCCAGGCCGCAAAAAATGCAGGCGGCCTGGGAGTCCGTGAACCTACTTAAAACCTTATTGCACGGGACCGCTCCGTGCAACACCCTCCAGGCCAAGTCCCCGATGGAACAAGGGAGGACTCCTGCGTAGAGAGCCCTCCATTGGGGACCTCCGCCACCGCCAGTCGGCAAGACGCCACGCCAAGGCGTGTCCGGACGGTAGATGAAGATGGCAAAGTGGAGAGTGTGCAGGAGCAGCCCATACAGGAAACCCCTCCGCGCGGAATGAAAAGGCACGGAGGGTATTTCCTCGAGACAGCTCAAGTTGTGAGGCACCGGTTCCCGAGAGGAGTTTCGGGGCTGGTCGCCGATGAGGAATTCCGTCCGAACGGGGGTAAGCTCGGACGGGATCGCCCCACATGCTTGAGCCGCCTTGATACACCTAGTGGAGTCGGGGCCCAGTGCCGCTTTCACCGATTCGATGGCTTCGACCGCGAGCCGGACGTTGGCCCAGGACAGGCGCCACGCCAGCTCCTCCGGCGCCATCCAGCCCGCTCCTCCGCCATCGAGCAGGTCCCCGACTCTGGTCACCTTGCCAGGCACAGCCCTGCCCTCCGCCAGCCGCCCGAACCCGCGTTTGTGGAGGTGTGGATTCCTGAGCAGCGGCTCCCGAAGGAGAGCCGCCGCTCCTGACGGGGGAGAGCTCTGCCTGGAAGCGACGTAGTTCCAAACCCATAGCAGTTCCTGGTAGAAGACAGGCAGCTCCCGCAGGCCGGCACGCCTGCCGCCCACTTTCACGAACAGGAGCTGCGTGTCGTAATTGAGGCCGTGCAGCTGGCGGAAGAAAAACGTCGCCAGCGCACACCATCTCGGAGGATTCTCAACGTACAGGTATCTCTGCAGCATCTGAAGACGGAAAGTCGCAGCCTGGGTGCGAAGGCACACCAGCGCCTGACCGCCCTCCCTAAGCAGGAGACACAGAACCGTGGCAGAGACCCAGTGCTTCCTTTTGTCCCAGAAGAAGTCGATGAGCTTCTTCTGCATCTTGGCGACAAACGCAGGGGGAGGGATCAAAGTGACCAACCGGTACCACAACATGGCGGCCACCAGCTGGTTTATGACCAGCGCTCGACCCCTGTAGGACAACACTTGGAGCAGTCCTGTCCAGCGTCCTAGGCGAGCGGTGACTTTGGCCTCCAGCTCTTGCCAGTTCGCCGGCCAGGCATCTTCGGCAGGGCTAAGGTAGACTCCCAAATAGAGGAGGTGCGTGGTGCTCCAGGCGAAAGGCCTGAACTCCTCCGGCAGGGAGTTCACCTGCCACTGACCCACCAGGAGTCCGGAACATTTCTCCCAGTTGATCTTGCCGGAGGATGCGTCCGAGTAAATCTGCTGGCATTCCCGCATCCTCCGCAAGTCAGCGGGATCCGTGACCGTGAGGAGCACGTCATCGGCGTAAGCCGAGAGGACCACCTCCACGCCCGGCCCTTGCAGAGCCAGTCCGGTCAACCTCTTCCGCAAGAGGTGCAGGAAAGGCTCCACGCAAATGGCGTATAACTGACCGGACATGGGGCATCCCTGATGCACCCCCCTCCCGAAGCGAAGGGGCGCCATCAAGGACCCGTTAACTTTAATCAGGCACTCCGCGGCGGCATACAGAAGTCGGATCCGGGCGACGAAATGCGTCCCGAACCCGAATGCGCGCAGAGTCCCGAAGGGATACTCATGATCCACCCTGTCGAACGCCTTCTCCTGATCCAGGGAAAGGAAGTCGACCAACAGACCAGCCCTCTGGGAGTGGTGGACCAGGTCCCGGACCAGATGGATGTTACCGTGGATGGTCCGGCCCGGGACCGTGTAGGACTGGTCGGGGTGGATCATGTGGGCCAGCACGGTGCCAAGGTGAGCAGACATGGCCCTGGCAAAGATTTTATAGTCCGTGCTGAGGAGGGAGACAGGGCGCCAGTTCTTAAGGAGGCGGAGATCGCCCTTCTTAGGCAGCAGGACAATGACCGCCCTGCGCCAAGAGAGGGGCATCTCCCCGGTTGCCAAACTTTCCCCCAGGACCCGCGCGTAGTCGCCCCCCAAGACGTCCCAGAACGCCCTGTGGAACTCCACGGTCAGCCCGTCCAGCCCCGGGGACTTTCCCCTCGAGAGCTGGCAGAGGGTGCCGGTCAGCTCCGCCAGGCTTAGCGGAGCATCCAATTTTTCAGCGCCCTCCGGGCTGACCTTCGGCAGGTCCTCCCACAAAACTCTGCGCGCATCCTCGCTGGACAGATCCGGAGAGAACAGAGCCCCGTAATAGGCGCGGGTCTCCGCGCTGATTCCCTCCGGATCTGAGACCAGTGATCCGTCATCAGCCAGCAGCACCAAGAGCTGCTTACGGATCCCCCGTCTTCTTTCCAGCAAGTAGAAGAAGGGGGAGCCGCGGTCCAGGTCCCGCAGGAGCTGGATCCGCGACCTCACGTACGCGCCTCGGGACCCGACGAGCTGCAGGTCCTTCAGCGCGCCCTTCTTCTCTTCGTACACCTTCCGTAGGGCCGGGTCCTCAACGACTTGACCGAGACGGGACACCAGGTCGAGCACCTCCTTCTCCAACCGCCCGACCCAGGCCTCCCGCCTCTTGGTCGACCCCTTCGCGTACTCCTGACAGAAGAGACGGATGGGAGCCTTGCCCACGTCCCACCATAGCCTCAAGGAGGGGAAGCCCCCCCGCTTCCTTCTCCAGTCGGCCCAGAACCGACAAAACGAATCCCGGAACCGCGCGTCCTCCAGCAGCAGGTTGTTAAAATGCCAGTACACGGACCCCCCCCCCCGCGCGCGCAGCGGAGCGAGCTCCGCCCACACCAGGTGGTGGTCCGTGCACGGCACTGGCCGCATGGAAGCCGCCGGAACGCAGGAGACGTACGCCCAGGAAATGTAGAGGCGGTCGATTCTGGACCTTCCTCCCCCAGACCTCACGCTAGTGAAGGCGCTGGAGTCGGGGTGGAGATTTCGCCAGACGTCCACCAAGTCGAAGGACCCGACCAGGTCCCTCAACTTCTCCATCGCCGCCGGGCTTCGCGGGGGACCCGAACGGTCCCTCGCCTCGAGGGTGCAGTTAAAATCCCCCCCGAGGATGACGCACTCGCCCGCGTCGACGGAGCCCAAAAGAGCGGACACTTCTTCGAAGAAGCGCACTTGCTGCGCACCGGCCTGAGGGGCGTACACGTTCACTAGATGGAGCGGCACGCCCCCCAGGTGAACAGTGACCTGGAGCAAGCGGCCCGGCACATGCTCCTTGACCCCCAAGATCTCCGGCTGAAAATGCAGGGCCAGCAAGATAGCCACCCCGCTGGAATTGTTGGAGCGGTGACTCATGCTGACCCCTCCTTGCCACTCCAGGAGCCACGTGGCTTCGTCTCCCGGAATGGTGTGGGTTTCTTGCAGGAAACACACCGCATACTTCCCGTCCCGAAGGACCGAGAAGTTGTTGTTTCTGCGGCGCGCCTCCCTGCTGCCGTTGATGTTGAGGCTGGCTATGGTTATCTTCATGTCAGAAGCATAGTGCAACCTCTACCTACACGTAACCGGGGGAGGGAGTGCAGCCGCTGGTCAGCTGCCACTTCCTCAGCAGCCCAGTGAGGAACGTTCTGAGCCGACGCAGCTCGAGCGGGTCCACGCCCTCGTCCGCGCCCATGATTTTAACGGCGGCGCGGACGGACAAGATGAGCAGTGCCAGCTCCGACCACCTGTCGAGGGCCAGCCGGATCTTATTTTGCCGACCCCGGCACGTGGCCATAAAGTCCCGGAGTTCCCTTACGGGAATGAGGAGAGACTCGGCGAAGGGCACGAGGTCATCCAGCGCCTCGTGGACGGTGGAGTCCAAATCGTCCTCCGCGCCCATCACCGAGTCCCCATCCTCCTCCAGGGGGCCGTCACCAGCGGCCGACCCGTCCGTCGCGCAGTGCGCAGCGAACGGCTCGGCCGCACCAGCCGGCCCCGCCTCCGCCCGGATCCCACCCCCAGGATCGGCGGCAGAGGATTCCTCCCTGGGCTCCTCTAGGGGCGCCGGGCCAGAAGACGGCGGCGGTTCGGAGTCCCCCCCCGCCTCAGATGCCAGAACGACCGGAGAAACCGGGGAGAGAACAATTCCCAGCTCCTCCAGTAGATCCGGCACAAGAGACGCAGCCAGGGGACCATCCTCCTCCCCGCCACCAGCCTCCAACCCAGCGGATGGGGTGTTTTCAATTAAAACCTCCACTGGGACGAGCAGCCCCTGGGAGATGTCCGGGTCGCATTGGGCGAGCTCATTTTCCTCGAGCTTGCCCGACCCAGACCCCAGGCCGCCCGACCCTGCGAGGGGTAACGGCACCGATAAAATGTCAATAGCCGCGGGTTGTTCCGCGACCCCCCCCACGGGCAGGGTCTCGTCCCCATCCCCGGGAGTCACGTGCCGGACAGACACATCTGCCTCAGCCTCCCGAGGGACAGGCGACCCCTGCCGACCGCTGGTGATGACGACAGCGGGGGGGGGGGGGCGCAGTACCCGCGGCGGGCGACGACTCCCCCTGCTCGGAGGGACCTTCCTCCTCCCAGTCCTCCTCCTCTTCCAGGGGGTCGCGCCTTCTTTTTAGCATGGAGGGAGCGAGGGAGACCTCCATGTCTGCAGAGACCTCCTCCACTGCTCCCTCCGGCGGAGCAGGTTTCTCGGGTTCCTCGGGCCCGAGCCCAGCTGCAGGTATTGACGTTACCGCTGCGGCATTTGCGGCCACAGGCTCGGGCACGAGGCCCCTCCCACTCGCGTCTGCCCCGATTAACTCCGCGAGGAGCGCGGGTGTAAGGGGCGCAAGGGGCAAGGGCTGGCCATCCATGGGGGGACCCGCCCTAAGGTGTTTATTTTTCCGCCGCACCTTCTTTACGGCCGGACGCGCTCCCTCCCCCCTGCCGGAGGCCTTGGTGGCATCGGCCCCCGATGTCGACCACGCATCAGACATTCCCGATGCGCGGGCAGATCCGGGGGGAGGAGCAGCGGCGGTGCCAGCCTCGGCCGCACGAGATGATCCAGCGGCCTTGGAGGCGGGGCAGTTTTTCCGGATGTGCCCCACCTCCTTGCAGGCGTGGCACCGCACACCGTCCGACGTCCAGAAGACGCGATAGGCGGTCCCCTCGTGGTGGATGATGAATGCCCCGTCGGTGTCCTCCTCCCGCGCCAGCTGGATAAACAGCTGGTGCTGGAAGGAGAAGACGTGGCGAAGGCTGGCTTCCCGGAAGCCGAGCGGGATGGGCGTAATCCCCGACCTCACCTCCCCAAGTTGGCATAAATGGGGGAGGAGGAGCTCACCAGGAACATAGGGCGGGACGTTCGAGATGACTATCCCCTGCGCGGTGGCCTCGAGAGGATCCACCGGCAAGAAGGTCCCGTCCATGGTGAGCCCCTTGGCGACAGCCAGGGACACTGCCCGCTCTGACCCCAGGAAGAACACAGCCTTCCCGTACATTTTTGAGGCCGCGACGATGGCTGAGGGGCCGACAACCCCAGCCATGGCTTTAACGCAGGCCTCAATGGTCATAGTGGGGTGAGTGTAGCTCTTCACCCCAAGCTTTTTTGTCATAAGTTTAAAAGGTGACGGGGCAGCAGAAGCAGTGGGAGCAGCTGGGGCTGTGGCTGCCACTCCCGCTTAAGTCCTGGCTGGCCCCGCCACCGGCGAAGATGCAGTCGCCATTATGGGGTGTTTTTATAAGGGCTACACTCACCCCAAGTCACAGGCCTGAAGGTGTTAATGGCCTCAGGTATTTTTTGGTCCTTTATTGAGCAGAGGGAGCTGTTTAAAATGAAGACACACCTCTCCCCTTATTGATTGAAATTAGGAGAGGGGCCTTCTCCCCTCTGCTCAATAGGTAATTAATAAAAAGAGATGAAATTGAGGTGCCTCAGAGAAATAGGCAGAGAGAGACAAAGAGAGAGAGAAAGGCGGGGTGGGAAGGAGGGAGGCCGCAAGGGCAGGGTTGCCACTCAGGATGGTGGGTGGGTGGGTGTTGGCAGGGGTGCACTCTCCGATGGGAATTTAAAGTCTTTGAAGGTGGTCTTCTGGCAGGGGGAGAAGATGTCTTCACCTGGGAAAGCTGGAGATGCCGCAGGCTCAGTCTCACACCAGGTCTTAACGATGTAATTGGACTTCACCTAGGCAGCTCCAGCTGTCCCAGGTCAGGCAATTGAAGGGGTGCTTATTAGTGGTGTGTATGGCCTAGTTTTTAACAAGAGCCACACACACACACAGATACGCCTTGATGATCCGGCCTTGTTTCTTCTTTTCTCCCCCCACCTAAAATACAACGGCCTAGAAATTCAGTATAGCCACTTTTGGGGCGGTACAGTCGGGCGGCCGCTAAAGTTTGTGCCCGGCGCAAAGTCGCGCCCTCTTCGCCGATATTCAGTCGCATCGCCCCAAGAGGCTGCTGCTGCGCTAAAACAGGCGATGCATGACTATCTTTAGGCGCTAAGCCGGCGGTGCTGAGCGATACCCCCGAGGCCGGGCGCAACGCAGGTGCGGCGAGTTCTTGATTGACGGCAGACACTCTGGCGCCGGTCATCTCTTAAAGGGGGAGAGTGGATTAGTTTGCCTGCCACGCCCTGCACACTGCAGCCCTCAACCTAGGCCTGACCACTTCAGCTTCACCTGTACAACGCCCAGGACTATGGAGAAGGCCAGGGAGAGCGCAGTGCTTCAGCGACGGAGACCTGAGGTTGCTGGTTGGTGGAGTGGAGCGCAAGCGCCATGTTCTGTTCCCAGAAGGTGGCAAGAGGCCGCTGCCCAGCGCCTACCGGAAAGCCTGGAGGGAGGTGTCCAACAGGGTGTCTTCCAACAGCGTGGTTGCCAGGACTCCTGTGCAATGCCAGAAGAAGTTCAATGACCTCACTCGGGTTGTCAGGGTGAGTACCCTTTCCAGTGTCCTCCTCATCCTTGCATGTGCACCTCACATTATGGGCAAAGGGACCTGAAAGCCCTAATGGCCAGCCCTCATCCAGCAGCTATGGGACTGGCATGAAAATCAATTGCACATTCAGCACTTTACACACTGTCCAAGCTATTCGACCATGGGAGGCATTGCAGACAAGATCAGGGCTACACACTGTCCAAGCTATTCGACCATGGGAGGCATTGCAGACAAGATCAGGGCTACACACTGTCCAAGCTATTCGACCATGGGAGGCAGTGCAGACAAGATCAGGGCTACACACTGTACTTCGAGGCC
Source organism: Somniosus microcephalus (assembly GCF_052327205.1). NCBI lineage: Eukaryota > Metazoa > Chordata > Chondrichthyes > Squaliformes > Somniosidae > Somniosus > Somniosus microcephalus. The sequence continues at coordinate 128,501,956 of NC_140993.1, forward strand.
GTCCTTTCTCTTGCAGGCCAAGGTTGCGCACAACCGGCGCAACCGAACTGACACCGGCAGAGGCCGTTCTGACCTCAAAGAGCTCTCCGACCTCGACCAGCGTGTGGAGCACATTATGGGAGGCCGGCTGATTGGCCCCGTCGCCAGTGGAGATGCCGACCCTGTTCTGGGCACCAATGGTAAGGGGATCACCTTTTGGACCTCTCTCGTTCCACTTGCGCATCAGATCAGCATCCTTTGCCACTGTCCGACCAATGCGGTGAATGGCACCACTCATGCCTCTCTCGCTGCCGCCCTGTCCTCACTCTAAAGCTACTCTTGTGCCTTCCTGCTTTCAGATGGTGAATCGCCAGGTGAGGAGGCGGGCCCTCAAGCTGCCACTGTCAGCCCTTCGGAAGACGAGGAGGAGGAAGAGGAGGCCGGCCCATCAGTGCCACCCTCAGCCGCGCCAGCCCATGGCGATGTAGGGGACACATCTTCCCTGGAGGGGAGCCGGGGGGAAGGGTCGGAGGAGAGTGAAGCTCCGGGGCCCAGCGGCCTGCAGCAACGCGGGAGGGGTGGGGAAGCTCGGCGGATTTCTCCCCAGAGGGTGAGTGCGGCCTCCAGTCCTGCGACGGTCAGTGCAGAGGAGGTGCGCCTCCTAGAGGAAATGGCCGTCCAGGCTGAGCGCAGGCACACTGAGCTCATGGCTGCAGTGGCAAGGATGCCTGACTCCATGGAATCACTGGCAAGCAGTGTGCAGGAATTTGGGGCAGCACAGGCCAGGAGTCTGCAACAATTCAGTGCAGCACAGGCCAGGAGTCTGGAACTCTTCAGTGCAGCACAGGCCAGGAGTCTGCAGGACATCGCGGCAGCACAGGCCAGGCGTCTGCAGGACTTCGCGGCAGCACAGTCGGCTTCTAGCCAAGTGCTCAGTCGTGCCGTCCATTCACTGGCTGGTGTCATGCGGACACAGACCAGGGCCACACGGGCACTAACTGCTGCCACCCTCGCTGGATCAGCCAGGCATCACCAGGGCACTCGCCGCGCAGCAGCAGCCCAGCAGTCTGTCCTTCAGCTGTTTGCTGCGCATGCTGCAGTGCTGGCCCGTGCGAGTGCCAATGTGTCAGGCGACCAGTGAACACCTGCGATCTGCCAGGTTGCCACCATTCCTGCAGCCGACACTGCCACTCCGCCATTGCAGCTGCCACGAGCTGCTGGACAGACTGCTGCCGCCCAGCCAGAGTTGGAGCAGTCAGCAGCCGGCCACTCCAAGGCCAGAGCTGGTGCAGGCCGACCCCCAAGGGCACCTGCCGTCTCACCATCTGCCCCTCAGCAGCCTTCCCCCAGCCTTGCTGCAGCCACTGGGCTCCCATTGAGGAGGAGCAGCAGGCCGGGCAGGGGCCAGGCAAGGATGCGCAAGGCATTGCCCTCGCAGGGCAAAAAGTAGAGGCATGCACAAATGCCTGGTGCTTGTTGTAAGGCCGACACTGGTGCAGTTGTTTTTGTGTAAGGCCGAGACTGGTGTCTTTCTTTCTTTATGTAAGGCCGAGACTGGTGTCTTTCTTTCTTTATGTAAGGCCGAGACTGGTGTCTTTCTTTCTTTTTGTAAGGCCGAGACTGGTGTCTTTCTTTCTTTTAGTAAGGCCGAGACTGGTAGTTTTGTGTTTTTGGAGGGGGCTTCTCCACATGAGCATGTAATGTGGGAAGGGCAGAGGTTTTCAATAAATTATTGTGGTTAAATTGCAGTGTGCATGGTTTTTTGGTTAAGTCCTGGTTGCCCTGCTCGGCTGAGGGCTTGTGGAGCGGCTACATTCATCTGCTGACATTGGCACAAGCCAGTCCCTGAGAGGGGGCCTAGAACCGACGTTCAATAAGCTGGCGACAGGCGGCCCTTGCACTTTCTGCCTCCCTCCTGTGCTGGTCCTCCTCCTCCTCCTCCTCCTCCTCCTCCTCAGGTGGTCCTCCAATCTGTGGTGGCAGTGGCTGAGTCCTGCGGATAGCCAGGTTGTGCAGCATGCAGCAAACGACCACGAAATGGGAGACTCGCTCCGGCGAATACTGTAGGGCTCCACCGGAACGATCCAGACAGCGGAACCGTTGCTTCAGGATGCCGATTGTTTGTTCGATGATGTTCCTGGTTGCTTGATGGCTCTCGTTGTATCTCTCTTCAGCAGGGGTGCTGGGCGCACGGAGCGGGGTCATCAGCCAGGTACACAAAGGATAGCCTTTGTCCCCGATAAGCCATCCGCGTGGGTGAGGCTGGGCCTGGAACATGTCTGCCACAGAAGTCTGTCGCAGGATGAAGGCATCGTGGCTGCTGCCTGGAAAGCGGGCATTGACAGCTAGGATGAGCTGCCTGTGGTCACACACCAGCTGGACGTTGAGCGAATGGTAGCCCTTCCGGTTGCGGTAATCCTCGGCATTCTCCAGAGGTGCCCGCAAAGCCACATGCGTGCAGTCAATGGCGCCCTGCACCATGGGGAAGCCCGCGAATGCTGCAAAGCCCATTGCACGCTGTTGCTGCTTGGCAAGGGCCATGGAGAAGGAGATGAACTGACGTCTCCTTTTGAAAAGGGCATTGGTCACCTGGCGGATGCAGCAATGCACGGCGAACTGGGAGATGTTGGCAATGTCCCCAGTAGCGGCTTGGAAGGAGCCGGTGGCATAGAAGTTGAGAGCCACCGTCACCTTCACTGCCACCGACAGAGATGTCCTGCTCCTCAGCTGTGGCTGCAGATCACCGCCAAGCAGCTGGCAGATCTCTGTGACCACGTCCCTTCTGAATCGCAGCCTCTGAACACACTGCTCCTCAGACATGTTGAGATAGGAGAACTGCTGGCGGTATACCCTGGCTGGGTAAGGCCTCCTTTGCCGACGCCTGTTGCCCCCTCTCCGTCTAGCCAGGGCTGCCACCCTCTCACAGCGTCTGTGAGCCCTTTGGATGTAATTGAGAAAGCCTGCGTTGACACCCATTGCAGCCCCCATAATATGCTGGCAAACAATGAGATGTCAATGAAGGCAAAGACTAGTGGAAATCTGTGGCCTGAAGCCAGAAGTACCTGTCCGAATGTTGGGCCAAAGCAGAAAGCTATCTACCTTGGTCTCTCTCCAAAGATCCATTTCGCAAGAGGGAGTGCTGCGAAATGGCAGCCTTTTATATTGCAGGAGGAGTGCCCTTTAATTTGCGCCCCCCGCACCCCGCATCGGCTGAGCACCGTTCCACTTACCAGTCGCTAGGGGCGCCAGGCGCACAATGGGACGTTGCCACTGAAGTTCCAGTTGGGGGCGCACAAAGGGCATTGCACGAGGAAATGACGTCATGATCTGCGCGCGCAGCTGAGCGTGCGCAAAGACTTTGCGCCGCCGCTAAATCTCTAGTGAAGTTGGGGCGAGGCGCAGTTCTCGCTGCGCCCAGGCGCTACCCGCCTAGTGCCTGACATCTACTCCTCCTAAGGCGCTAACGGCTGGCGCAACCAACTGAATTTCTAGGCCAAAGTCTTTGGGAGAGTGCACCAAATAACACCCACCTGAAAGATGATGTTGTTCTTCCCTCCTTCCAAACAGTTGGTGGTTGTTGGTTGTTTCTCTCCCCTCTCTCCCTCTCCTGAAGTGGAGGCCAATTTGGGGAGGCAGTAATGGAAAGGCCTCTCCCCTGGTTGGTGTTGTTGCTGGCCTCCCTTCTCCTTCTCCTCCTCTGTCCTCTCTCTCCAGGCACCTCAGTTGCTGTGATGATGGTGGAGGTGGAGGTGGTGGTGGTCTATCGATATCCTCCTCTTCCTGGTCAGGAGACCACCACTTTCCACTCTCCTGGTTTGGCTGCTCCTTCTCCTCCTGCTGACTGGGGCAGCTGCACAGCCAGAAATGCTGGAACTTAAGACTGAAATACAGAAGCCTGCTATGGCTTTATATACAGGGGTGGTCACTGCCGGTACTGCAGTATAGAATCAGTTCTTCTCTTAAAGGCACATACACAACAGAAGCGGAACACAGCTCTTTTGACAATGTGTGCATCTGTAGTGGTGTGAGCTGACCTCGCGCTTTAATATGAGATTAGTTCCTTTGTATTGTATTGCAGTGCTCCTCACACAGAGCTCATAAAACAAAGGATTACTGGTCACCTTAAAGCTATAATGCAATTGAGGAGTAGAAATAGCTGTAGCAAGACTAGGATGCAGCTTTACAGGTTTTGCTGCAAGAGGTGCTGGAGAGTTGGGTGGTCTTTTTTGGAGTGAAGAGTCATCCCTCTGTAAATGGAACAAGAGCAGCTTGGATGGAGATATCAGAAAGAGTGAATGCTGTCTTATCTGTGACTAGATCCTGGGAGTAGGTGAAGATGAAATTTGCTGGTTTCAAAAATCAATTGTTCACACTTTGCTTAATTTTACCATGGCTCTGAACTGCACTTCATTGTATGCTTGGAGAAACATCACAGAAGGAGAATACACAGCACTCTTGCAACTGTTCACCAGCATGCAGAGTCATGCTTATCTTTTCACATTGCACTCTGTACTACTGCTCTGCAATGTGTTTATCTAACAGCTCACAAAACATGGCAAGGAGCAGACACCAAATTGGTTGAAGACCAGAAAACACAGAGTAGTGGTTAATGGATTTTTTTAATCTGGAGGGATGTACAGGAAACTCTTTGGTATCTGGCACCGACGGGACCGGGATGGTGCCGGTTGATTAAAAATTCCGGATGACGGAGAGGGTTATCTACCAAGGCTATTTTTAACAAACAAAAATTTAAAAAATCAAGAAATGTGCAGTATACAGTAATTGGGTACTCACCTACAGAACGTTGTGTTAAATGGATTGTGGAAGATGCTTGATTAAGTACAGTACTGCCAGTTGAGGGTAATCCATAACTCTTTAATTACTTAAGAGTAAAACAAAACTTATACAGTAAACAGAAAAATGGCGGATCGGAGGAGACTCCCGGCAGCGCGCGAGAGTCAGATACCTGTTACTGAGGTGTTTGGACTTCCAACAGCGCCAAGAAGCCGAGTAGTGGCAGTTTGGAGAACTACCCCCACTGACTAACTCGGCCATCGCGGGAGACTCGGACTCGGCAACATTTCCGGTTATTGAGGTGTTGTTTTCGGAGTATGAATTTTGCTGGTTAATAGATATTTAGGTGCCATTTAAACAAGAGTTTCCTGTAAACAGTAGTGCCTCTAAGGATCAGTGTTGGGATTATTGTTCTTTCCAGTATATGTAAGTGAGCTGGTAAGTAGGGGAAAACTATTTCCACTGGTTGGGGAACTAGAGGGAATAAATTTAAACACGTTACAAAAAAAATGAAGGGAAATGTTAGGAGAAATGTTTACACAGAGGGTTGTTAGGACATGGGATGGTTGACCAGAAAAAGTGGCAGAAGGAAAATCCATAATAACTTTCAAAAGAGAAGTAAAGAGGTATTTGCAAATGAAAATATTAAAAGGGTTTAGGGACAGGAGAGGAAGGTGTGACTACATGGATAGCTCTTTCAGAGAGCTGGTACAGGATGTAGGTAAATTATGGACCTAACATCAGTTGAAAGACTTCATCGAGAAATGAGTCGGCCCTAAGCGGGGCAGGCATTGGACCTTTAAGATTCTTCAGCAGCATCCAATTCCAGTGAAGTAAAAAATGTGTTGTTTGTTAAAACCCTATCCTGTGGAGCCAAGAGGAGCAGAAGTTCTCCCTTGACTCCAGAGGAGTTGTGATTGGCTTCCCTCATAGCCCACTCTAAACCCCACCCCGGGACTTAACTGAGGGATACTGTCAATGAGGCAGACAGCTCTTTGTATATTGATGAGGCCTGAGGCCCAATTTGCTTCGATCCTCGGACCTCTCGGTACGGGCACTGCTCGTGCAGCATCTAGTCTGGGCTCCAAAACAAAACCAGATTAATTTCTAGGCTTGTGTTTCTATGGTGATTGTCATGTTCTGTTTATCCCTCTGAAGAAAAAAAAAGACTTGCATTTATATAGCGGCTTTCATGACCACCAGATGTCCCAAAGCACTTTACAGCCAACGAAGTACTTATTGAAGTGTAGTCGCTGTTGTAATGTAGGAAACATGGCAGCCAAATTGCATGCAGCAAGATCCCACAATCAGCAATGTGATACTGACCAGAAAATCTGTTTTAGTGATATTGATTGAGGGATAAATATTGGCAAGGACACCAGGGATAACTCCCCTGCTCTTCTTCAAAATAGTGCTGTAGTGTATGTATCCGTCTACCTTTAAGAAAACCATTGTATGTAACCGTTCACCTTTAAGAGAACTATTTTAGGTGTGGCACTACTTTGTTGGCTTCTGTATACTGTAATACCGACGGTGACCACACCGGTATATAAGTGCTGTGTCAGGATTTATTTGGCAGATTCGCCCTGACCTTCGAATAGTAAAGTCCTGTTTTAAGTTACTCTTGGAGTCTGTGTATTAATTAACTAAACAACTCACAAACTTTACAGTGGCGACGAGTCCGATCGTACCCTGCGGCAACAATACTTCCGAAGCAGTTAACGAGCGTCGCGAAGAGGCAACCGCCCTCGTCGTTCTGCTGGGAGAAAACTCGAGGCTGCAGAACTAGAAAGGAGGAAGAATTTAGAGACAAAGACTTCCATCAGCAACAGGCACTGACTGTCCCTTCTGCCACGGTGAGGAGTGAGCCGATCAGCACGAGAAGCAAGGCGGCCACGGTGACTGTGAGTAAGGGAAAGTAAAAAGAATAACCGGAGGATAAGGGCGGTGCACTCGACCACGGTCGAGGGGGAAAGGAGCCGGACAGAAGTCGGGCCCAGAGGCGCTGAGACTGGGGCAGCGTGGAGCAAGGAAGCCGCGGTACAGACAGGCTGGGGGACGCAACGGCGTCGTGAGACAGCTAGACCGCGACCGGCGAAAAAGGCCGGGCAGCGACCGAAGCCACGAAGCGCTGCGACCGGGAACGTAGGCGCGGGAAGAGATAAACTCAGCCGCAGCCGGGGAGGGAAGCACCGGACTGCGAGAGGGCTGGGCGGCACGATTGGGAGCCGAGCGAGCGGGAGAGGCAGAGCCAACCAAGGGAGACTGAGCGAGAGCCAGTCCAGCGGCTGAAACTGTTCTCCGTCAACGGTGTGTACCCAGCGCCGGTAGAGCCGAGCGAGCGGGAGAGAGACAGAGCCCGAGCAAGGGGAACTGAGCGAGAGCCAGCCCAGCGGCTGAAACTGTTCGCCATCAACGGGGTGTACCCAGCGCCGGTTGCCCTGCCGAGAAAAGGGAAAGCACTGAAGCCGACGCGCAGGCTGTGAACCTGAAAGCCAGCGGCCGTCGCCCGTGGGGAAAGTGTACCCCTCCCGCCAGGGAAGAAACGCGGGAAGCCGCCATTAGGCGGGGAAGAAGACAGAAGCGGGAAACCGCCATTGAAGTGGGCGGGGAGAGAAGATAAGCGCGGGAAACCGCCATTTTCATGGGAACCGCCATCTTGGAAAAAAAAAAAAAAAATTTCAAGAAATAATTCGTGGTGTTTATCAGGAAGAGAGGAAGATGCCTAAGCATGGTAACATCAACGATTTTACTTCCGAGGTAGAAGACTGGGCCACGTATGTGGAACGCATTGAGATCTATTGTGAGGCCAATAAAATAGAAGAAGATGACAAAGCTATAACCTTGCTAAACTCGATGGGCGCGAAGACATACGGGCTCTTGAAGCGTCTACTATCACCGGCTAAACCGGCGGATCAGACTTTCGATGATATTGTGGCTGTTCTGAAGGATCACTTGAACCCCACACCGTTGATGTTGGCGGAACGATTCAAATTCTATGCGAGAACGCAACGGAAAGACGAAAGCAACGCAGAATACTTGGTCGAACTGCGTAGACTAGCGAAATACTGCCAGTTTGGAGGGAATCTGACAGAGGCATTGCGAGACAAGTTCGTGTGCGGATTGGCAAAGGAAGGAACGCAAAAGCGACTACTCGAAGAGAACGACCTTACACTTGACAGGGCTGTCCTTATTGCAGCATCGCACGAAGCCGCAGCGAAGGGAACTGCGGAAATGCAGCTAAAGACAGCGGCACTCAGTGTGGAGCAAATTACCTCGGCAACAACAAAATGCTATCATTGTGGGAAGACAACACACAACCAGAACCAATGCTGGTTTAAGAACCAGGAATGTAGGAAATGTGGCAAACTGGGTCACATAGCTAAGGTATGCCGGTCAGGGAAGAAGACCAACAACCAAAGGAAGCCATCACAGGAAAAGTACAACAAGGTACACAAGGTGGCTGAGAAGAGTTCAGACGAACAGAATTCGGACTCAGACCCAAACGGCCAGGAGCTGGGTAGTCTGAGAATTCACAATGTGAGCAAGGAAGCTGACCTACAAACTATCTGGGTCATGCTAAAAATAGCTGGAGTCCAAGTGAAAATGGAGTTGGACACTGGATCAGCTCTATCAGTCATAAATCGAAGGGATTACCACCAGCTATTCTCACATATACCCTTAAGAGATACCAAGTTCGTATTGCAGACATACACGGGGCATAAAGTATACCCCATGGGAAAGATAAGAGTCAAGGTGAGAGATAGGGGTAAAGAACACCCAAGAATGAACTTATACGTACTACCTGAGGGAGGACCACCACTTCTAGGACGGGAGTGGATCAAGAAAATAGACATGGAATGGCACTATCTAAAAGCCATAACGAGTGAGGACTCGGTGCAGACAATCAGCTCAGGTTCTGAATCGGATGACGATAAGACCAACCCAAATGTGAAAGACAAGGCTAAAATGGACTTGCCGACTAAGGTTGGAAAAACGAAGGCATGCAGAAAGGCTTATGCTCCAGAGAAGAACAAAGTTTCAGAACAGATCTCCACCGAACAACGACAACATAGTTTGACAGAGAATTCTGAGTCTGTTCAGTTTAAGGACATATCCATGACGGAAGAACACCGAGCTCGGACTCAACTTTATTTCAAATTACGACAACAATTAGAACAATTGAGTTACCGTCTCGTACAAGAGATGAAAACAATGAAAAAGTTCTATGACACCGAATGGGAGAATCTGGAAAGACAACAGAAGCAGCTAGCTCAAGCAGAGAGCGACCATAGAGCCATCGTGACCAATCACCGATCACATCTCCCTTATGATGTTCAGGAGTTAGAATATTTGCAGAAAGAAGCAAATGAAGAGGAATCTTCAGGAAGCCAGGATTTTATTCCAGTTCTTCTCTACGACTCCTTACAAGCAGAGTTTGAGAAGTTGAAGGAACAGTATGAACAGGCCCAGGCTACAATCCTGGAGGGGGTTAACTCAGCAACCTCCGAAAAGCTAGTTTCAGTGGAAGCATATGAGCAACTAAAGGTTGAACATGAGCAAGAAGTCCAAAGGCTGCAGGAAATTCTTGATGAGCTCAAGGCCAAGACAGACTCATCGGTAGAAGTTCCATCCATAGATGAGAAATTAGAGGTGAAAGACATGGCAGAACATGAAAGTCAAGATGTCCAAGAACTCATAAAAATATTGAAGGAAACCCAAGACAAATATGAGGCAGCAATGACCGAGGTTCAACAACTTGAAGAACAGATTCAACTGGGAATTCTTTCAGTGAAAGAAAAGGCAACTGTAAGAAACACAGAGACTGTAAGAATGGCCCCTGAACATGAGCTAGAGAGCATCAAGGCGCAACTTCTCCGAGCGCTTAAAGCCAAAGTACAAGAGGAAATAAAGGTGAACGCATTGGAGGAAAAGGTGGATGAAATGGAGAAGACGGATGAAATGGAGAAGACTCTGATCCTCCCCGTGGAAGAGTTAACGGTCAGCCAACTCCTTCATATGCTGAGAGACAAGACTCTGCAATGGGAACCATTTGAACACGAGCTTCAATCTTCAAAGGGAAGGGGTTCGGAGCTCTCAAAAGTTTGGGGAATAGTTGAGGTTGCAACACAGATTTTACGGGGCTGCCGAAAGTACGCTGAATCACGTCAATGTGAACTACAGAATGTTGAAACAGCTGCTCCAGTAGAAGGATTGAATAGCCCGATCAATCAATCCCCGATGGAAGGGGAAGTATTGGAATCACAAATGAGGTCATTAGTGAAGGATTGGCAGGAAACCCAGGAAGAGCGGGATGAATATGAACGCATGAAGAAGTCTCTTCAGGAAAGATGTCTAGGGAGGGAACAACAGTCGGCTAACGTCCAGTTGGGTAAGGAAGAAGTAGCAGGCCCTCTCGCTAGACTAGTTCAGGACGACACCGAATATTACCATGACTTGTTGAGTGACACGGAATATTACGAGGACTTGGTCTGCCCAGCTTGTGATGAAAACTCCCAAAGTGCAGAAATCAGGATGAAGCACTTAAAGTCTAAGGAACATAGGGAGATGGTGGCGCTACAGCTGGCAGCTGATAAGGGAGCCCCGAGAGTCTCCAAGAAGCAGAAAAGAAAAAGACGAAGCAGAAAGTGATAACCATCTAAATCATTATCACTTCTACCAGATCATGTACGTGGGCCCTACGAAGGGAGCCAAATCAGTTGGCAAGTAGGAAAAATTACCAAGGCAGTCCAGCTGTTTGTAAAAGTCAGCACTGCTGGTTCAGCAGGACGGAAGTTCAAGCTGTTAAGTCAAGGGAAAGACTATTGGATGAGTCACGCTAGCAATGTGAACCGGCTACACCACAGAGATGTTGTTCGGACCGAGTCAAGACCAGAGACTGAATCTGTGAACTGTTCCCGCAGAGACTGAATCTGTAAACTGTTTCCCGCATAGATTATACCTGTGAATTGTTTTACATGAAGTTGAATATATGTTATGTTTAATGGGGGACTAAGTATGTTGTAAGCTAAAAAGGGAGGATTGTAGTGTATGTATCCGTCTACCTTTAAGAAAACCATTGTATTTAACCGTTCACCTTTAAGAGAACTATTTTAGGTGTGGCACTACTTTGTTGGCTTCTGTATACTGTAATACCGACGGTGACCACACCGGTATATAAGTGCTGTGTCAGGATTTATTTGGCAGATTCGCCCTGACCTTCGAATAGTAAAGTCCTGTTTTAAGTTACTCTTGGAGTCTGTGTATTAATTAACTAAACAACTCACAGACTTTACAAGTGCCATAGGATCTTTTACTTCCACCTGAGAGGGCAGACAGGGCCTCAGTTTAATGCCTCATCTGAAAGACAGCACTCCCTCAGTACTACACTGGAGTGTCAGCCTAGATTTTTGTGCTCAAGTCTCTGGAGTGGGACTTGAACTTGCAATCTTCTGACTCAGAGGCAAGGGTGCTACCAACTGAGCCATGGCTAATACAGAAGAACCTATAAATAGTGGCTATGTGGAGCAAGATATATTTATCTACTTTAATAAGAAAAAGAAATTCTGGAAACACACAGCAGGTTCTGATGAAAGGTCCCATCTGAAGTTTTAAACTTGCCTTTTCTATTTTCGGATCGCTGACAGCGAGGCTGCATATTTCCTGTAGCTTGCTGGTTTTATTTCAGATTTCAACATTCAGTTTCCTTTGTATCTATAAAAGCAGTTACAAAGACATTGTAGTGGCGCTTCTTAGTTTCCAAACAGGCAGGCCACTGGGCTGTGGGGCTTTTAACATCGAGTAGACGCGTGTCGAAATAAAACGTTCCCAAACGTAGCTTTGTCTTTTAAACGGTTTACTATAACACTTAACAAACAGAATTACAAAGCAAACACGTATAAACGAACACGGTCAAAAACTGTACTGCTCCAAACCTCACAGCTTCTGCCTCTTTCACCACGTGTAGTTTAAAACTGTAAGATGGCTGCACCCATGTGTGGCTTAGGGACTGTTCCATTGTGGCAAGAATGAAGGGGGTGTCGGACTATACTACTGGAGCAAGAAAATAGGGGGTTTCTTAATACAATAAGTCGTTCAGGTAAATTAACTGTATTATGCCATTTAGCCACTATTTTAAAGTATTTTCTTAAGCTTTTATGGCTCTTACATTCCGGCCCCTAATTGACTAGGCACATGAAGCATATCAATTACTCAAACATTAAGAGTCATAAACTAATGAGTTCAACATATTTACAATACAAGTGTCCACTTTTTTCTTTCGTTCAGGAGCTTTTCACGCTGCTTCTTGTAGCAGGCAGAGCTTTGTGATCGGTCTCTCCAGGGTACTGGTCTTGGTTTGCAAACAGACGCGACGAACGACGCCTCTGGAGTCTGGCATGGTCTTAATTATTTTTCCCATCAACCAAGAATTTCTAGGGGCTGAATCATCCACAATTAAGACAATGTCTCCGACGATGAAGTTCCTCTTTATTTTGGACCATTTTTGACGCTCCTGTAGCAGAGGTAAGTATTCTCTTGTCCATCTGGTCCAGAAGAGGTCTGACATATACTGAACTTGCCTCCACTTCCGACGGGCATACAGATCTTCCTTTTTGAAGACTCCCGGGGGCATGGCTGGCTGTGTTTTCAACAACAACAGGTGGTTCGGAGTCAGGGCTTCGAGGTCATTGGGATCATCTGATGTCTTAGTTATCGGTCGGTCATTAATGGTGGCTTCGACCTCGCACAGAACGGTTTGGAGTCCCTCGTCGTCCAGCGCTTGCTGCTTCAGTACAGAACTGAGTAGTTTTCTTACGGTGCGTATCTGTCTTTCCCAGACACCTCCGTGGTGGGATGCAGCCGGAGGATTGAAGATCCACTTAATTCCTGTTTGCATCATGGCTTCCTGTATTTTAAGCTGATTCCAACCTTCAATAGCTTCCCGTAGTTCTTTCTCCGCTCCGACGAAATTAGTGCCATTATCAGAACGCATAATGGACACCTGTCCTCTTCTACAGACAAAGCGCCGCAAGGCGTTAATACAGGAATCAGTGTCAAGCGTGTGTGCCACCTCAATATGAACTGCTCTGATGGTCAAACAAGTGAAAAGCACACCATATCTCTTGACAAGGCTCCGTCCTCGCTTTACCTCGAAAGGCCCGAAATAGTCCACCCCTACGTTTGTAAATGGGGGCTTGTCTGGTAACAAACGGTCTTCAGGCAGGTCTGCCATTTTCTGCTCCCCAGCTCTAGCGTGTAACCGTCTGCAAACAATACATTCAGAGAGTATTTTTCTTATTACGGAATTAGCTCCTGGAATCCAGTATCTTTGTCTTAGCTTCACAAGCACGTGATTCCTCCCACTGTGTCCAATACTCTGGTGTATATGCTGAAGAATGAGAGTAGCAACCCGGAGGTCCTTAGAAAGGATAGCAGGATGCTTGGCCTCCTCTGGCATAGCAGATTTGTTTAGTCTCCCTCCCACCCTCAGTACTCCATCTTGCAGTGTAGGGTCCAGCTTGTAGATATGACTACCTTTCTTGATTGGAGTATTTTGCTGTAGAGCTTCAGTTTCTTCTGGGTGTCTTTATCTTTGACTGAAGCAAACTATCTCCTTCTCAGCCTTGGCCAAATCCTCCATGGTCAATGAATTCTTGCTCAATGTGGTCTTGTGCTGATGCATATACTGCTGTAGAAGCATTCTCTGCTTATCAGGGTTACTTTCAGACTGACTGATAGTGGCTCGGTACTCTTTTCTCTTACCGCTCAGGTGTAGCAGCAACTCTTTCAACCTTAAAAACCATGCAACTGCTTTCCTCAACTGGTGCCATCCTGAGAAATGGTTAACGAGCTTGTTCACTGTGTCAAAGTTCTCTTTCGTAGTTATGAAATTTACTGTGACTGATCTCTTGACTTCGACGTCGTCTTCAGTAATCTGACTTGGCATATCTGGTCTTTCTGGCCATGATCTCTCTGTTTCCAGCAGATAACTTGGGCCTTGTATCCAAGTTTCACTCCTCATGAAGTTTTCAGCCTTCAATCCCCGTGAGGCTTGATCTGCTGGGTTTAATGAGGTGTTTACATACCTCCATTGAGATGGTTGTGTAGCTTCTCTAATGGATGAGATTCTGTTTGCTACGAAGGTCTTGAAGCGTATCTTCTCATTCTCTATATACTTCAGCACCGTCGTGCTATCCGTCCAGAAGACAGATTCTTCTAATGGGAGCTGTAACTCTTTACGCATCACCTGGTCAACTTTAACTGCAACAACCGCTGCCGTCAATTCCAGTCTCGGGATGGTGACCTGCTTCAGCGGAGCCACCCTGGATTTTCCCATGAGGAAGGCACAATGTTTCTGGCCCTGTTGATTTGTCAGCAAGAGGTAGGTAGCTGTGCCATAGCCGTCCTCACTGGCGTCCGAGAAATGATGTAGTTGAGCCGTCTTTGTAACTCCAAAACTCGCGGGCTTGATGCATCTACTGACGTTGAAGCTAGAAAGTTGTTGCAAATCTGTCAGCCATCTGTGCCATCTCTGAGCTTGACCTTCTGGGATATCTTCATCCCATCCTCTCTTGTCTCTACACAGCTCTCGTAGCATCAGCTTTACCGGCAGAATGAGTGGTGCCAGGAATCCGAGAGGGTCGTAGATGGAACTGACCACGGAGAGAATCCCTCGTCTTGTGGATGGTCTTTCGTTCACCATTATCCTGAAGTTGAACGTGTCTGACTCGATGCACCATTGTACACCAAGAGCTCTCTCGATAGGAAGGACAACGTGGCTCAGGTCCAGATCTTTGACTTCAGTGGCTCTTTCCTTTTCTGGGATAGAAGCTAGAACTGCTCTGCTGTTGCTTATCCACTTAGTCAGATGGAATCCTCCATTCGAACACAGAGTTCTAAGGTCTCTTGACAGTGCGATGGCATCGTCTTCTGTTGACACGGACTTCAGACAGTCATCGACATAAAAGTTTCTGAAGATTGTCTCCACAGCCTCGGATGGTGCTTTGCCCTTGCCATCTTCTGCAGTTTTTCTGAGAGCGTAGCTTGCACAGCTGGGAGATGATGTGGCTCCAAACAGGTGTACGGCCATTCTACATTCCACCATCGCTTCACTAACGTCGCCATCTGGCCACCAAAGGAAACACAGAAGATCAGCATCTTCATCAGGGATTCTGACTTGGTAGAACATTGATTCTATGTCTGCCATCATGGCAACGAGCTCTTGTCTAAACCTAGTCAAGACGCCAATGAGGGTATTAGTAAGATCAGGACCTTGAAGCAGCTGGTCATTCAATGAAGTTCCTCTGAATGAGGCGGCGCAGTCAAACACTACACGGATCTTTTTCTTCTTTGGGTGATACACCCCGTGATGAGGAATGTACCAGACCCTTCCATCGTCTCTGTTCAACTGTTCTTCGGGCACTTTTACAGCATAGCCTTTCGCTATGATGTTTCTCATGAAGTCTTTGTAGTCTTCGTGAAAGTCGGGGTTCTTGTTCAGCTTTCTCTTTAGATTGATGGCGCGTTGCTCTGCTATGCAGCGATTGTTCGGCATCTTCGCGGTCTGTCTTCTCAGTGGCAAACCAATGTGATAGTGGCCATCAATGAACTGTGTAGACCTTGTCATCAAACCCATGAACTGATGGTCTTCTTGTGACATCTCTGTCTTTTCCTCACAGCTGCGTTCTGAGAAGTCTGCGTTGAACTGCTGTATCAACAGCTCTTCAATGCTTGCGATAGAGATGCGATTAACTGTGACATTTTGTCGTTCCTCCTTGTTCGACTTGTGGCCATCATCTCTCCTTACCGGTCCATTGATTACCCATCCAAGGGCTGTCCTGACGGCGTAGGGTCCGTCATCCTTGCTGTTTATCACCTGCCATGGCTCCATAGTTTTGTAGTCATTGGTTCCAATTAATAGGCCAATTTCTGCTTCAATGTATGGGAGACGCACCTTTTCTAGGTAGGGCCATCTATCCACATCCTTCTGCAGGGCTAGGTTCCCTATTCTAACAGGAATCTCCCTCTGTGTGAAAACATTAGGCAGGTCTATGAAGTCCTTCTCTTCAAGTCCACACACTTCTAGGTCTGACAGGATATAACTTTGCATTGACTTCTCATGACCCATGGTGCGTAATAGGATTTCTGTTCTTCTGCCTCTAACGTTCAGCTGTCGCATGAGTGATTCTGTGCAGAACGTTGCTGAACTACCTGGATCCATGAAGGCGTAAGTCTCCACAACCTTCTCACTCCTCTTAGACTTGATCCTTACTGGTACGATGGCAAGAATACAGTCACTGTCACCGGCCCCAGTGAGTCCACAAGTCTCTGGTTCTAGCGACACCAGAGCACTTGAAACAACCTTCTCGTCGGTATTGTTTTCTTTACTCTTCTTAGAGACTTGTTCTTCTTTATGGATATGCAGCAGACTGGGATGTTTCCGAGTGCACTCTCTGCATGTTGTTCTTTGCTTACAGTTTCTACTCAGGTGCCCCTGAGAGAGACATCCAAAACATAGGCCGTTGTACTTCAGGAATTCGATTCTGTCCTTATGTGGCTGTGCTTTGATGTCGCTGCAGAAATCCAATGTATGATTCTTCTGGCAGAATAAGCATGGCTTCTGAAAGGCATTAGCAGGCGTCACTGTGCTGCTCTTTTTGGGAGATGAGTTCTGGGGCCTTTCTTCCTCGGCCTGAGTGACGATAGTTGCAAAGCTGCTTCCCCTGGAACCACCTTTCCTGAGAGTCTTTGATTCAGCAGGCTTGGCTTTCACTCTTCCATCGGTGGTCGGGCTGACATCCTGGATGTTTCCAAACAATGGGTCCCTAGCAATTTTAGCCTGTTTGTCTATGAAATTCACTAAGTCTGCAAACCTGGCTCTACTTTTCCGTCTCTCCATTATCTCAAAGGCTGTTCTTCTCCATTGTTCTCTCATCCTGCAAGGAAGCTTAGAGATGACGATTCTCATAGTCGTAGGATTGTCCATCTCTTCCATGAATTCAACATCCTCCATGGTGTTGCGACATCCTATGAGGAAGAGAACATATGCGTTCAATGCCTCTCCGTCTTCCGATCTGATCTGTGGCCACTTGGTAGCCTTTTCGATATATGCAGTGGCTATCTTCAGCTCGTTACCATAGTGCTTCTGCAGCAACTTCCTGGCTTCTATGTATCCCCGGTCCGGTCTCATGTGTTCACAGCTTCTGACCAGGTCTTGTGGTTTACCACTGGTGTACTGTCCCAGGTAGTACAACTTATCACTGCTGCTCTCTGTCTTGGAGTCAATGGCTTGTTCAAAGGATCTGATGAAGGGCTTATACTTGAGTGGGTTGCCTTGGAACACTGGTATGTCTCTTTGAGGGAGTCGAAACAGATTCTGTTGTTTTACAAGCATCTCTGTAATTTCGTTCTGACGTTGCATCACTCGGTATAGGCTTCTCCCTGTGTCTTCAGGCCTCTGGTGGTCATCAGCAGGGTCTAGTCTAGACCGTCTGACGTCTGGGGTAGCATCACGTGCTCCTGTTAGTGGAGAGGCCACTCTTCCACGCTGTAATGCCGGGGAATTGCTTTCGGGCTCTGTTGTAACTCTTGGAGGTGCCCTGGATCCAACTCTATGTGGCAACGTTGACTGGCAGTGGCTCCCGCCGTCCCATGAGCCTTCATAATCTTCGTACGCACTCAACCTGGCATCTGAGACCTCGATAGCTGTTTTCATCTCCAGCCGTTCTTTCTTTGCCTCCACCTGGGCCCGCTGGGCCTGCACTTGGGCCTGTTGGGCCTGCACTTGGGCCTGCAGTTGGGCCTGCAGTTGAGCCTGCAGTTGGGCCTGTTGGGCCTGCAGTTGGGCCTGCAGTTGGGCCTCTTGGACCTGCAGTTGGGCCTCTTCCCGTTCAAGAGCTTGCTTCTCATCTAAAGATGCTGCGCGCGCCATCAACGCCGTCCGTTCAGCCTCCGCTCTCATGCATCGCGCCGAGCTTGTGGTAGAAGCGACTGACCTGCGTCCAGAAACAGAGCTACCTTCTTTTCGATTTTTGCTCGGTCTGGCGGAAGTCTCTGAAATGCTATCGTCTGGTCCGACTTCATCGTCAACCTTATCTTTCTCTGCTGTATCAGCATCTTGACGAATTTTTAACATCCACTGCTCCGTGGCCTTGATATAGTCCTTAATGCTGGTTGATTTAAGATCAAACCAGTCGTGCTGATCAGTGTTTCCCTCTTCTTCAGACAGAAGTGCTAATACATCTTCATTGAGTATATTAAATTCTTCATGCAGCTTGGAGAAATCGTAATACATCATGTCTTCAGCTTTCTTAATATTAGCATTATCTTCCATGAGACGATCAATTATCTTCATTTTTCCAGTTATCTGAACTAATTTAGCCTTCCTTGCACCTATGCTTCTATGTAACTTCTCTTCCCTTGCCTTTGGGGTGAGCTTTATTTCCCTCTTTTGGCCAGCAATCCTTCTGGCTGGGGGAAGCTCCTGGCTCCGTAAGGCCTCGGCCATTTTACCCGCAGCTCTTATTTAGCTTCTCAACAGAATGAACAAAGCAAGTAACAGTCACTGTACCTTCGCTTTCTTAAATTGTCGTCTGGCTCCGTGACCATTCATGTATACGTTCGCCGACGATTCCGTCCCTTCCTTCTTAGGGAGCTAGTTTTTGGCTAATGTAATGGCGCTTCTTAGTTTCCAAACAGGCAGGCCACTGGGCTGTGGGGCTTTTAACATCGAGTAGACGCGTGTCGAAATAAAACGTTCCCAAACGTAGCTTTGTCTTTTAAACGGTTTACTATAACACTTAACAAACAGAATTACAAAGTAAACACGTATAAACGAACACGGTCAAAAACTGTACTGCTCCAAACCTCACAGCTTCTGCCTCTTTCACCACGTGCAGTTTAAAACTGTAAGATGGCTGCACCCATGTGTGGCTTAGGGACTGTTCCATTGTGGCAAGAATGAAGGGGGTGTCGGACTATACTACTGGAGCAAGAAAATAGGGGGTTTCTTAATACAATAAGTCGTTCAGGTAAATTAACTGTATTATGCCATTTAGCCACTATTTTAAAGTATTTTCTTCAGCTTTTATGGCTCTTACAGACATATTTGTAATCCTTCTACGATAGCAAAATACTGCAGATGCTGGAAATCCGAAATAACAACAGAAAATGCTGGAAAAACTCAGCAGGTCAGGCAACATCCGTGGAGAGAAATTAGAGTTGACGTTTCGGGTCGAAACCCTTTTTCAAAATTGGAAAGGAAATAAAATAGATCGAAGTCAGGGCTGCGATAGAACAAAAGAAGTAAAAGAGACATTAAGAGGTATTCAAAACCAGACGAGATGCTAATAGGACAGTGGAGACAAAAGACGGCTGAGATTAGGTGTGAAGTGTACTGGCAGGATAAGAGACAGCTGCCATGTGGGAGAGAGAAGAGAGGGGAAAAAAAGAAAGGTGGGGGGGGAAGGGAAGACTCAAAACAAAGGGGTGAAAAAAAATATAAGTAAAAATGTAATGGGGGCCGAGGTTATGATCTGAAATTGTTGAACTCGATATTTAGTCCGGAAGGCTGCAAAGTGCCTAATCGGAAGATGAGGTGCCGTTCCTCGAGTTTACATTGAGCTTCCGTGGAACAATGCAAGAGGCCAAGGACAGTTTTACTTATATTTTTTTCCACCCCTTTGTTTTGGGTCTTCCCTTCCCCCCGACCTTTCCTTTTTTTTTCTCTCTTCTCTCTCCCACATGGCAGCTGTCTCTTATCCTGCCAGTACACTTCACACCTAATCTCAGCCATCTTTTGTCTCCACTGTCCTATTAGCATCTCGTCTGGTTTTGAATACCTCTTAATGTCTCTTTTACTTCTTTTGTTCTATCGCAGCCCTGCCTTCGATCTATTTTATTTCCTTTCCAGTTTTGAAAAAGGGTTTCGACCCGAAACGTCAACTCTAATTTCTCTCCACGGATGTTGTCTGGCCTGCTGAGTTTTTCCAGCATTTTCTGTTGTTATTTGCAATCCTTCTCTTTGGCATTGTTGAAGTTTTGTGTTGGATTGTATTATTGGCTTCAGTGCTTTAGGTTTATTGACTTCAGTGTTTTTTTAACATTTTGGGTTTGAAATTCAGCTCCATAACGCCCAGTTTTTCAGCGCTATGGGTGCTATTTTGTGTCCAAAATGGTCTCTGTGCCACGCGTGCAGGCTTCTGGTGTGGGTCGCGCTAGACACCACCTTGGTAAAGGCCAAATAAGAGGTGTCATTTACCCATGCCTGCAGCAGGCTTGGGCCATTTGCCTATGCAAATAAGGGGCCGAATCCCAGCTCCTGGTCCCTGCTGCAACTTTGGTTTGTGCCTGAGGCGGACAGCACCAGTGTTAATGTCTCCGGGAAACCAATGCTAAACACCACGTAAGTAAAAAAAGGTAAGTACTTATCATAATCACCACTGCTGCCGGTCCCAAGATCTCCAATCCCACTCCTGACTTCGACCTCCAGGCACTCTTGATGTCCCCCTGGCCCCCACCTCCTAGCCCCTCCCAAAAGCACTCCCGACCCCCCAACAATATTCCAGACCCCCATGATTTTCCTAGCTGACTCTTGACAGCCCTCCAATCGGACTCCGAGGCCCAGCTGTTCCTCCTCCAGACCCTCACAATCCTCCTACCTGTCCTTCGACAGCCCTCCGATCAGACTACGAGGCCCAGCTGTTCCTCCTACAGACACCCACGATCCTCCTACCTGTCCCTCGACAGCCCTCCGATCAGACTCCGAGGCCCAGCTGTTCCTCCTCCAGACCCCCACAATCCAATCCAATCACTTACCTGGAAATTGGAACGCTAACCTGTGTGGGCTCATTCTGCAGCACCATCTACATGATAATGAGGCCCAAAGCTGAAAATCCGGGGCTCCTCGGACCTCCCCGTTTGAGTGTCGGCTGTTAGCATTCTATGGGTAAGGCGCAAAAAATGGGCGCTTCCGAATTTCTAGGAAATTATTTTTGGGCATGTAATTTTACAATTTTACAATTTTTGGGAACAACACATTCAAGGACTTTGGAGAGGAGATGGAGGTTGGAGGTTAGGCAGCAGTTTGCAATGACAGAGGGGGTGAAATGAGGAGGGGGGCAATGATGGCAGATTTTAAAGGGAGGGGGCAGTACCTGATGAGAGGAAACTGTTTACAAAATCAGCTAGCATGGAAGCTTCCGGGAAGGAAGTTTGGTGGTCACCAGTACAATGGGAATAGGGTCGAGACAGCAGTAGGTGGGTGTCATAGACAAGATGTGCTTGGTGAGGACATGAGGGGAGATAGGAGATGAAGCTAGAGAAAGGTGTGTGTTCAAGTCAAGGGCAGGGGGAACCTTAGGGGTAGTTTGGCTTGGTGGGCCAAGGGAAGGGAGGGATGAGGCAGAGGCAGCTGAAAGGATTCTTAATCTTAGTGACAAAGAAGTCCACGAGTTCTTCACACTTGTTTTTGGAGGTGAGAGTTGAGGGGGCTGAGGAGAGCGGATTAAGGAGACAAGTGGTAGTGGAGAAAAGAAGCCTGGCGTTATCTTTGCATTCCAGGTGATCCTGGAGTAGTGAAAAGTTTTGGCAGAGAAGAGTAGGGCCAAATAGTGCTTGATGTTGTCCAGCCAGATCTGGCATTGAATGGCTAAACCAGTTGTGTGCCATAAACATTCAAATCTGCATCTCTTGGACTTAAAGGTGCAAAAATGGTGGCCATACCAAGGGGAATGAGCAGGGTGAGAGAGAGTAAGAGTTTTACTGGGGACAAGGGCATCAAAGGTGGAAGTGAGGGTGTGATTGAGCAGAGGTAGCTGTTAATAAATACTATGGAGGAGGGTGCTTACAGTAATTTCTGCAAATGTGCTGGTTACAGAAATCTTTATGACTAGGTGGCTAGCATGTTGGGTAGGTTCTTCCCCCTACCCTTGCCTTGAACCCACACCTTTAAACAGATTCATCAAGCTAGAGACAATAATATGTTTGATAATTCACTTAATTTATAATTGACAAAACATTAACCTTAAACACCCTAAACATCCATACAGAGTGGCGCACATTAGCCCTGCATCCAAAACTCACGTATGTAGATTTAATGGGGACCCATGAAGATGGCTTGTCCAAGCCTATTATCGCCATCAAGTCTCAAAGGTAGCAACAGTCTTTTTCTAACTAAGTAAAAACACGGCGTCTCTTTAAACCATTTTCTTTATTGTCTCCTTCCTGTTGGATGCAACAGTATCTGATGCTTTATGGCCATCCAGTTGGTCAAACCAATTGCCAAACAGAGATGAGAGGCCCCATGCCTTTCCACACCATACTGTTACTTCCTATTATTGCTTTTCCCCAAGCAATAGCATTGTTGTAAACAACCTTTGATGCATGCTGTATCCTATTATATTGCAGCAATCTCCTTCCCTTACCCTACCCCCTGCTGTGATGACAAGCCTCTATTTTACAAGTTATGTACCAATTTTAATAACTCTTTAAGCTCAATGAGGGAGAAATTTGTGTTCACTAGTAAATTTGCCAGTGTCACTGTCTTTTGGAGTTAACGGCTGCTGAAAATGGCCGCAACGCTAACAGGGCAAAATTCGTCTAGGGGGCTGGAGATTAGTGATGCAGCTCTTACCTTCCATGCAACATTGTCCTGGTGGCGTTAGTGGAAATATCCGACCCGAAGTTCCTGTCCAGGTGCAGCGTTTGAGCTTCGCACAGCCTCTGGAAGCGAGGCTGTGGTGCTCGCAAGGAATTGTGGGCAATGAAAAGGCCTGTGAATTAAAAGGGCCATGCACTCTGAGCTAATACAAATTAAATTGAAGTGAAACAATGCAGTTTTAAGCCCTTTCTGCCTTTTAAAAAACATTAACATTAAAAAGAAGTCCTAAATGTGAATATTCAGCACTTAAAGCTGAATGTCCTCCCTAACCTAAAAAAATAGGGAAACTGCCTCAGCACTAACACAAATGGCTCAGCAAGCCAGGGAAGGGGCACCCAAGGTCTCGCACGCAGCACTCCAGCTTTGTGCAGGGGGTCAACACTGCAAGACAGGCCCTCTACCCACAGGGGCCAGGAGGCCCTCCAGAAAGAACGATGTGGGACCACATCACTGCGGCTGTCATTGCCAGTGGTGTCGCCCCCCCCACCACCTGGCTCCAGTGCCCAAAGAAGCTTCATGAACTCAGACCACTGGTCAAGATCAGTGAATGCATCTTCAAAAGCCGTTTCCTACCAACTCACCATTAGCCTCACACACTGCTCAATGCACAACCCCCAATCACTCACCTACCAACAATCTGCACCAATCACGAGGCACATCTCCCATTCCTAGCCTCACCTCACCCCCTTGGAGGAGGCGGTGCAAGCCATTCTTGACAGGGGCATGGCTGAGTCCTTGGCCAGTGGCGGGGCTGAAAGGATACAAGATACGGGTATCCTCATACGTTATCCTCCTTCTCGCATGCACCTCAGGCTTTCCCGCCCTCCCCTTACCACAACTCCATCCTTGTGCCTTCCTTATTTCACACACCCAAGAAATGCAGCCTGGCCAGCCAGTGGGTGATCAAGAAAAGGGAAAGGAGAGTGAAAAAGTACAAGAAGAAGATTGATTTGACACTCTCAGCCACCAGCTCCTCAAGGTCAACCAGCAAGGCCATTTGCAGTGTCCCCCACTGAAAGTCAGCAGCCTTCCATCATCCATGCTGCAGCCACTGGGGTAGCACTTCATAACATCAGTAGGATAGGCAAAGGCACACACAAGACAGTCTCTAAGAGAATGCATACGGGTTATGAGTTGATTTCTTGATGTCACATTGGATGGATAGATGTATATAGTTGGATTGGAAAGTTTGCCTTGTGGTGGCTTTTATTTCAGCATTGTGGCCAAGTGGACACTGTGATGGAAGGTAAGGTATGGGAGTAATATTGACAGGGGAATTGGGGTTGTGGTCACTGGGACCGCAGGCGGATGATTCCATCCCAGATACTCTGGCTGTCTGGGATGCATCCTTACATCTGCTTCCTCCTCTTCTGCTTCCTCCTCTTCTGCTTCATCCTCTTCTGTGTCTTCCTCTTCCCTCTGAGAGTGGATGCTGTAAATGTGAAATGACAGCACAAAATGCTGGAAATACTCAGCTGGTCAGGCAGCATCTCGACCTGAGACGTGAACTCTGTTTTTCTCTCCACAGATGTTGCCTGACCTGCTGAGTATTTGCAGCATTTTCTATCTTCTCAAAGACCTTCATTTACCATCCGAGCCCTTGCAAGCGTCCAGCAGCACTCCCTACACACTTAAAAACTTTTCACATCTATTGCAGCAAGCCACTGCTTTAATAAAATCAAAAAATCCCAGCCCAAAAGCATAAATACAAACTTACCTGAATGATGTGTGTATCCCTTTGAGAGGTGCTGACGTCGCCACTGTCAGCCAGCACCAGGTTAACCTGGCGTGCTTAGGACCCAGCGCTGGGGTTGAAGTTCGTGTTTGTGATGTTAAGTCGGTGTTACACGCTGATTAATGTCACAACGCCACCATTTTGTTCGGGATGGCAATGCCAGTTACTGGCAGTGCAAAGGTAGGGACCGAAATGGCGGCCCCCGTGGGACTCACCACCAGCTGGCGAAAGAGCGGCAGCCAGTCATTTAATGGTACTATGGAGTCGCGCTAAGACCACGAATTTCTAGCCCAATATTTCTCCATCTAGCTTATTTATTTATATGTGCCTATCTTTGCAGTACAATGTGCCTGGTCCTGAAATTCATCCTTCTCTAATGTTTTCAGCATCGTTGAGGCTTTTTGAGAACACGATTTAAAACAATTCTGTCTACATTACTGTTTTATCTTTGTTAGAAATAAAAGTAATGTAAAAACATATCGATATTCTTACAGTGTGACTATGTGATAATGTAAAAATGCTTAAAAGGAAAAAGGAAAATGAATGTCAAGATATAAAAATAGTACAAAAAGAAAATGGGAAAGAATAAGCATTGTGAAATAAGAATAGCAAGGTGAACAGAATTGAAAGGGGGAAGTTTAATCCCCACAAATGGGTGGGTTTTTGGTCGGGTGGGATGTTAAAATTTTAAAAATCTCAAACTTGAATCCAACCTGCCTCGAACCCGCCCACTTCCGGTTTTAATGAGGCAGGTGGCTCATTTAAATCTTTTAATGAGGCTGACTATCTCAGGTTTTATCTTCCAGCTTTAGTGCTGGCCAGCCAGGTTTCTTGGGCCTCGGGAAGCGCAGTAACTAAAGTGAGGCGAGGACTGCTGCATGGAAGAAGTAAGTGCCTTTCCAGCACAGCTTGTGGGCCAGGAGGAGCAGGAGTGTGCCCCCTGGCCCCACAAGCTATCCTGTTTCCCTCCCCGCGATCAGACCCCATCCCTGCAATCACCGACCACCCCCACGATCATCGACACCCCACAACACCCAACTCTGCCCCCAATCTCTCTCTGACCACACCCACCCACATGCTCAACCCCAGCCCTCTGTTTCCACCCCTTCCACCCGCGATTTCTACCCCGAGCAGCAGGAAATCTACCTGCTCCTGAGCTGCGGCCTCTTCTGCAGTGTTTCCCGCCCAACAGGAAGCCAAGCCTGTCAATCCAGCTGGCTTCCAGATGGGGATCCTGCTAAAAAAACTATACACGCTGTGGAGTTAAAACTCCATAGGTTTTGGGGACAAGAACTGTCGGGGGTGGTGTGGGGTGGCACGCGCGCCCAGTCAGTTATGCCCCTGACTGTTTGTGAGCAGTTCAAATCGTTCCCACACCCCTGGGTTCCAGACACCAGACTTAGGTACAGGCAGCGATACACAAAACTCGAGTAGACAGGTGGTTTGGATGTAAGCGAAACCAAGATTTTATTGAGCAGAGAAATTAATACAGTCTTAAAAGGAAGTTATCATAACATTACAGGCAAATACCAATAACTACACTTATGCAGGGAATGGGGAACACACGGCACATCGAGGGAAAACAGTTATCTTAACAATCGCCTTATCCTTATCCCACCCCTATACCTAACTAGATTAAGCTATAAGGGGTCAGAATTCATGCTCACCAATCCAAAGATAAAAGCCAACTGTTAACGAATGCGAATTTTGAAGTCTGGGTTTTGGTCCTTCTAGGTACCTCGTCGCCACGTGGTCCTCAGGGGTGCGGTGCTGGGTCGGTTACTGCGACACACCCTCTCCCCTCCGCTACCGTCGTCGTCTTGTCTCGATGGGTTCTCCTCTTCTTCTCCCTCGGGCGGTCGTCGGCGGTAACGTTACGTCGATGAGACGATTAGCAGTTTTTACTGCTTAGATTTTACTACTCATCCTTCGAATACCAGCATATTCATTATGGCGTGGACACTTGCGTTTATTTGCAGTGTTCAAGGTGTCTGCCCTTACCGTCCTCAAGGACTTTCTTCCCCAAGCGTCAGCTTATAACTAGGCGCTTGGTTTAAATTATCGATGCGTTTTTCGCTGCTCTGCTCTGCCCTTATCGAGTTATTATCGTCTTCTACGTCTCCACTCGTCTCGTCTCGTCGGACTACTATACAAGTCCTGGGCTACCTGCTCAACTTCATCTCGCCCCCCCCTTTTCTGTGGCCTGGGCGTCCTAGATGGCTGTGAACTTGGGCCTCGCTCCCCTTCCTAGCAGTTGGTATGGTGTCTTTGGCTACTGAAAATCTGCTCCGGGGGGGAACCCGCCACGAGGCCAGGGCACGAGTACGAGCGGCAGCCCAAGAGGCCAGATCCACGAGAGCAGGGTCAAGGGCAAGAGCAAGAGTGCAAGAGGCAAGAGAGAGAGATCGCTACCCGGGGCCTTCAGTTATACCTTTTTTGAAAACCCTTATCTTCGCGCCAAATCAGGTTAGTTCTTTGTCTTAAACTTGGCGGGCTAGTTTAAACAAAGGTAGCAATCTATACTGACGGTTTTTAGATGGCCGGTAATCACAGTTACCGGTCCAATAATTGACTTGTATTGTCCTGAGAGTTCCTTGATGGGCTTGTCCAACCTCGATGGCTGTGTTAGTCTGTTTTCGATAATGTATGCAGACTGTTTGATGACTTTAACTGTAGGCCTCACTGAATATAGATCTGTCTCCAATTCGGTCTAATACATCATTCAGAGTCCTGTCTCGTTCCAAAATACAAAGTCTCTCTTCACAGAAAGCCTGCAGCCTTAGTTTCGTTTTCTCCCAAGCTGTCTGCGCTGCAGAATCCATTTTGGAACCCCACAGGCTTTCTGCCATGAGGCCTGGATGCCATCTTGGGTACCCCTTTTTAATTTAAAATGTCCATGCAGGGTCCCTTTTATTAATAATAACCTTCGGGGAGATGCAGAAATTTTGTGAATCTTACACTCCCCCCTGTGATACTAAAACTTGCTTGAAGTATCATACTTTAAAGTGAACAAAATTTTTCTGACCCTCCATATTCAACCTTCCCTGTAATTATCTATCTAATATACCCACGCCACGTGCACTTCCCATTCCACGAAAATGTAGTGTACATCAGCATACAGAGAGTAAAATTACAGACTTTACACACACATCCAAGCATGGAGGGGTCTAACACCCCTGCACCACTTGGTACACATTTCTTTATTAAACCGCATCGCAACACAGACAACAAAAGAAAACCTTTAATTAAAAAAACAAACACAAAGAAACAACACTTCTTTAATCGAAATACAGGGAAAAAGACTTAAACTGGTGTATCTTCCTCCACCTTTACATAATGTTCTTTCCAAAAGCTCTGGTTTCAGAATTCTGACCACCGACCTTTCCCCTTACACTGAATGCAAACTAAATACAGCACTATCCCTAACTGGCAAACCACGAGAATGTGGGAAGCCAGACTGATCCACGAAGGGACCTCTATATTACGGAAAAGGTTCCACCAGGGTGGAGTCACAATATCCAATATCTTAGTCCCTATCTCTACTGTTTTCTGCTCGAGAGTGTAAAAATGTTTCTGTGAAACTATAACGGCCTTTAGAATTTTGGTCAAATGCTCAGGGAGAGGGGGAATTTCATAACCAAAGTGCGCTACGTACTTTTGCAAGTTCGTAAAATTCTCCTTCACAGTGAGGTGAACAGTGGAGGGTTCAGGAATGGGGACAATTCGTTCCTGGGCCACTTGAACTTCTGCCTCGGGTTTAAAACAGAAACTGCTGTCACTGACCGGGCACCAGCTATGCTGTCCATGCTGGTAGTGGGATGCACCGGTGGTGAAACAATATGTCCCACCCCCTATATATGCTACCTGCGGGGGAACATGGCCTTGTGCCATCGCCTCCATGGTACAATTTATAGGCTTCGCGTCAGCAGCTCTGAACCCACACTACGGTCTTGAAAAGGCATTCAAGTGCTGGGGACACAGGATTATGTGTGCTCCCCGGCTCCGGCACCCTGAGAGGTCAGTACATGTCATAGCGTGCTCCCACTTAATGACGTAAGGCAGGACCGCTGTGAAACGAATGTGTGCACCCCCTTGAATGACTCCAATGTTCTCAACCCTGTATACCGGTGCGGGCCGGGCTGTCCTACCCATGACCGGCATCCTAACTACTACTCCCATGATTGTGTGGTTGGACCGCCCACAATCCACGGGGACTGGATAGGATTCGGAGGCTAGCCGGAGTTGGCACGGGCTCAATGCATTCTCAAAAGGGTGGAGGGCTGCGAGGTGCTTGTTGCTAATCCAGGCGGGGACCAAACCTGGTTTTAAATCCTCCAGGTTACTGCGGCCCTCGCCCAGTAACCACGCCCCATATAACACGCGCACCTCATTCTGCGCAGCCTGGTCAGAAGCATTTCTGTCCTCCCTTATGAGAGCATTTATCGTCTTTGCGTGTTTTTCCAACTTGGCTATGATCTCCTTTAAATGGACCATCATGGCCTCGTCCTCATGCAACTCCGAGCCCATTACCTTGTTCTCATCCAGTAACATCCTTTTTAACTGAGTTTTTAAGCTGTTTATCTGGGTCTGCAGCTCTATGTCATCCAGGCTGTTGATGACAGAGGACCCAGTATTAAATGCAGTAAAAACATCATTCCATACACCCCTTCTTTGTCTCCCTGGGTTACCCAAAAATTCTCGGTGTGTGGTGTGGCATTCGGCCTTGTCCACATGGGCAAAATCGAACTCATAAAACTTCTTGAACATGTCCTTTAATAGGGCCTGGTATAACTGCTCTGTTTCTTTGGGGCACCACTCCGGTAAATGTACCTCCGTGAGATATAAAATCACGGAGGCTACCGCGTAGTGTACCCCCTGATACAGCACCTGATCAGTGGGTACTAATACCAACCCAGTCCCTGGTCCCTTGGTGGTGGTGGGGCAATCTTCTCTGGATAACCTCGCCGCCTGCGCCATGGGCGGAGGCTTACGGGGGCGGGTTACCAGCTCAGTGGCATTGACCGGGATCGGGGAGAATGGGACTGCGCACGCCTTCAAGCTGGTATTCCACCTTATCCCCTCCCCGGTGTCTTGCCACTGCCGGTGGAAAACAATGGATATGCCCGCGGGGCAGACCGTCCCTGACCCCCACATACAGATGTAAATCCCTTGGTCCGGTTCCCACCATTTGTCCCAACATACACTCAGTCCTCCATGAGTCCAGGTTATTGTCCGATGGGTGTTATTACACAAACGTTCCCATTCGACTTCAGGGTTCCTCATGTCCTTGCTCAACTTTCTGAGCCACCACCATCTATCCAGTGGAATGTGTCCTTTACACGTCAAACATATTCGCTTTCCAACGGTGACGCTGACCCTCGTGGTAACGACTCGTACCCGGGGGCACAGGAGAGAGGCTTCCCCGTACGTGAATCCGGTTTGGCTGGAGTACTGAGACGAATTGGACCCCAACCATCCTGGCCACCTTCCCTCATGGAAGTAGACAGCGGTCTCCTCCGCATCCCGTTCGCCGCTCCCATTGATCGCCAGGGGCGCCGTGTCTCCCAAATACCCATAGATGTGGGAGTCCTGGACGTCGCCCCTCCTCTCCTTACTCATCCCGATCAGGGTGAATAGGATCATGATCCATTCCATCCCGAAAATCTTTCTGCAAAAAGATGCAAAAACATGCAGCCAGGTCCCAAAGAGATTCTCTGGCATGGTGAGGCATGGTCGGGTCCCGTGACCTTGACCCAAATATACATTCTCAGCAAATTTCTTACATAAAACTACACATCACCTTATTTAACCTAAGCTAAACACCCAGACTTAAGCTAAATAATTACACCTACTGAAAACTTAAACTTAAAACTATACTATATACAACTGCTGCCCGTCTCCGGGCGGCCAGGCTAATCCCTGGTCGGACTGCGGCTCGCCACTACCCCCGGCATGACCGCACCATCCTTCACTGTTGGTCCCTCGCAGCCCGAGGCTGCTGGCTGAGGACCTCTGTCCTTGGACCTCTCCCTGGCTCGAGGGGTGGCCCTTGGGAACTGGAGGGCTGGTGACCATGGCTTTCTCGGCTGGGGCGTCCGCGGGGACTTTCTGGGGGCTTTGGCGGGTGGGGCTGTCTTGGCCGCTGGGCCTTTTACCCGCTCCCCCAGGCTTGACCCCTCCCGAACCTGGGTTGGGGGCAGGTAACTTTTCACAGCCTGCTGCTGCGAGCTGAGAGTCTCCGCCCTCGGGACACATGGCTGGGTCCGGGGCGGGGTTTTCGACCACAGGTCCCTCCCTCTCTACACCCGGGTTAGGGGCGGGGTTTTCGCCCTCAAGTCCCTCCCTCTCGTCTGGATCCCAGAAGAGTGGGGGGGTGTCCCAATCGATGGGCTGGATGGCCCCTCCCTTCAAGCAAGCCACAGCGCCTGCTTGTGTGGTCTGTGAACTCGCTCGTGCTGCAGGCTGAGGATCTTTATCCTCAGACCTTACCCCAACTGGCTGTTTTCCCCTTTCAGGCTGAAACAGCTTGCACTGGTTGATATAACCAGCGGCCTGCTTTAAACCCTGTGCTGAAGGCTCACCCGCTGCCCCGGACGGACCTTCTAGGGGCTGTCTTTTCTCCTTTCTCACCAGGACGGTCTTACCTCCGGCCCTTTCTCTGGCGCGCACGGTCAGACCGAGGAATTTCACCTCCTGCTGGCCAATTTGCACCTTCTTGGGATTCACCTTGAAACCCTTCTGTCCTAACAGCTCCAGTAGTTTGGCCAATAGTGGGCCATGCTCCTCTTTCGAATCAGTGAACAGGAGCAGGTCATCCACATATTGTACCAACTGTCCGGGCTGACTAAAGTCCTTCAAACTGTCTGCCATGCACTGATGGAAGATGCTGGGACTGTTATGGAAGCCCTGAGGCAAGCAGTTCCACGTGTACTGTTGCCCTTTAAACGTAAAGGCAAACTTGTACTGATCCTCCCTCCTTACAGGGATGGACCAAAACCCATTGGAAATATCCAGCACCGTGAAAGTGGTCGCTGTTGTGTATGTACCTTTAAGAGAAGAACTGATTTTATACTGCAGTACCGGCAGTGACCACCCCTGTATAAAAGGCCCTAGCAGGATTCTGTACTTCAGTCTGACGTTACCCTCTGTTCAGTAAAATACCTGTTTAATTGTTCTCCCGAAGTCCATGTATTATTGAGGCGTGGACTTTACAGTGGCGACGAGCAAGTTCGAACTCACCTGCAGTACTGCATCACCTCACGGGGACCTTTCCCTGAGAAGAAGTTTCTTGGAGGTCGAAGTCAGAGCAATGGGCGTCGACCGCGGGCAACCGCCCAAGGATCCATCGGTGTTCGGAGAATTGCGGGAGAGGCTGTGGAGAGCTGAGCTTGGCTCCCCAGTCAAGGTGTTCCAGCAAATCGTACTGGTAGCAGGTAGTGCGCTGACCCTTCCGGACTGCGGCGGGCTCGAGCTCGATCGAGCGGCTCTGCAAAAGGGGCCGCGCAGCGTCGCCGTGAGGAAAGAGAGAGAGAGAGGGTGGAGCGCACAGGGCACGGTTGGTGCTCAAGAACCGGGCAGCGGAGAGAAAATAAATGAGGGGAAGGAAAAGTGAGACGCGCCGAAGCGGCGGGTCGCCGCCATTACCCTGTAGAACACTAGGAGCAGCGTGGCAGCAAGGGGAAGAAGGAAAAGCACGGGAGGCGCCATTTTATTCCATTGGGGAAGAAGGAAAAGCGCGGGAGGTGCCATTTTATTCCATTGGGGAAGAAGAAAAAGCGCGGGAGGCGCCATTTTAAATCACCCAAGATGTCGAAAAGTGGCAGTATCACTGCTTTCGACAACGAGGTAGAAGATTGGACCACGTATGTGGAAAGAACTGAAGTGTACTGCAAGGCAAATGAGGTGGCCGATGGAAAGAAGGCGTCGGTATTATTAAATTTGATGGGTGCGAGAACGTACGGCCTATTGCGGAATTTAATTACCCCAGCTAAACCAATGGAGAAAAGTTTTGAGGAGATTGTTAATATCTTACAGGAACACCTAAACCCTACACCGCTGCTGATAACAGAAAGATTCAAGTTCCATAAAAGAAACCAGCACAAAGATGAGAGCAATGCTGACTATCTTACGGAACTACGCAAGTTATCGAAGCACTGCCAGTTCGGAGCAGGACTGGCAGACACTTTACGGGATAAGTTTGTCTGCGGGCTCCAGAGTGAAGGAACCCAGAAACGACTACTTTCGGAAAAGGACCTGACGCTAGAACAGGCTTTCAGCGTGGCAGTATCCTACGAAGCAGCAGCACGGGGAGCTGCGGAAATACAACAGAAACCACAAGAATACAGCGCTAACGAAATGGCGTATGGAGCAGAAAAGTGCTATCACTGCGGCAGAACAACCCATGATCAGAAGGACTGCTGGTTTAAGGACAAAGTATGCAGGCAATGCGGGAAAATGGGACATATAGCAAGAGTCTGCAGGTCGGGAAAGAAAACCAACACTACAAGAACTACTAAGGAAAAGTACAAGAAAGTAAAAAAAATGACAGACAGTAGTTCGGAAGATCAGGAGAGTGATAACGACTCCGGGAGCAGGAGATTAAGTTGTCTAAAGTTACACAACGTGATCGCAAAGGAGGATCACCGAACCATTTGGGTCACCCTCATGATAGCAGGGTCCCAAGTAAAGATGGAATTGGATACAGGATCAGCCCTAACTGTCATGAATCGACGAGACTATGAGCAGCTATTCTCACACATACCCTTAAAGGACACGTCCATTGTATTGAAGACATACACGGGGCAAAAAGTCTACCCCAGAGGAAAAATAAGGGTGCCAGTTGAATATAACGGAAAGGAAACAGAGAAACTATACATGTATATACTACGAGATGGAGGACCACCATTATTGGGACGTGAATGGATCCGAAAAATACAATTGGATTGGCATTCCATTCAGGCGCTAACTGTGACTGACAAAAAGGATGATGCCGTCGCACCTGGATGTCTGTCACAAATTCTAACTGATGCGAAAGAGGTGTTCCAACAAGGACTTGGGACTCTAAAAGGCAACGATAAAAATCGAAGATAACGCAAACCCAAAATGTTTTAAGGCCAGACCGGTGCCGTACGCGATCCGCCCAGCCATCGAAGCAGAACTGGAGAGTCTGGAGCATTCGGGTGTGCTGTCCAAGGTGGATTGGAGCGAGTGGGCCACACCCATCGTTCCTGTAATGAAGAAATCATTGAGCAGCACGCCTGGGGAGCCGAAGAAGGTTCGCATCTGTGGGGACTTCAAGGTAACTGTGAACCCAGTCCTGCACACAGTACAACATCCACTTCCACTGATAGAAGATATTTTTGCCTCACTATCTGGAGGGAAACGCTTTACGAAGATTGATCTGGCCCAAGCGTATTTACAAATGGAGGTGGAAGAAGCATCTAGGAAATACCTCACGATAAACACTCACAAAGGCCTTTACCAGTACAATCGACTGGTATTCGGGGTAGCATCAGCCCCGGCTATTTGGCAGAGGGCAATGGAACAAGTCCTGCAAGGGATCCCAGGGACCCAGTGTTATTTGCATGACATCCTGGTGATGGGCGAAAATGACAGTGAACACCTTGCCAACCTGGAGCAGGTGCTCACTAGATTGCAGGAATATGGGCTACGAGCCAACCGCCCCAAATGCGAGTTCCTCAGGAGACAAATCTCGTATTGTGGCCACATGATTGATGAGGAAGGGTTGCATAAGTCGCCAGACAAGATTGAGGTTGTAGTCAAGGCTCCAGCACCGGAAAATGTGTCGCAACTGAGGTCGTTTCTCGGGTTGGTGAACTACTACCATAAGTTCTTGCCGAATTTATCTACAATTCTGCACCCACTGAATGCCCTGCTGCAAACTGGAGTAGCATGGAAATGGAGTGATGAGTGTAAGCGTGCCTTTCAGAAATGTAAATGCCTAATCACTTCAAAAGAAGTATTGGCCCACTACAACCCAACACTACCGATTCGGTTGGCATGTGATGCGTCTCCCTATGGCATTGGAGCAGTTCTGTCACACAAATTCCTTGACGGTTCAGAGAGGCCAATAGCCTTTGCGTCGCGCTCGTTAACCTCAGCTGAGCGTAATTACGCCCAGATTGACAGGGAGGCCCTCAGCCTGGTGTGGGGGGTGAAGAAGTTCAATCACTATCTGCACGGGCAGAAGTTCACCCTACTGACTGATCATCAGCCCCTCGTCTCCATTTTTAACCCAAAGAAGGGCGTTCTGGTGATGACGGCGCAACGGCTGCAAAGATGGTCACTTTTTCTAGGGGCACATCAGTACGACATAGAATACAAGGGTACGAAGCAGCATGGAAACACTGATGGGCTGTCACGCCTACCATTGCCTACGGTAGAGGAAGCACCTGCAGTGGACCCTGTTGAGATATTCCATGCGACCACAGTCGAATGTCTGCCTGTTACAAACTCAAGTATAGAGAAGGAAACTCGAAATGACCCGACACTCTCTCAGGTCTATGATTTGACGGTGAAGGGATGGCCAGCACATGGCGACTCACTGTTGCCAGCATTCTCGCCAAGGAGAGAACAGCTGGCAGTGTGCCGGGGGACCTTGATGTGTGGATCCCGAGTGGTAATTCCACCCAAGTTGAGAGACAGAGTGCTCAATGAGCTTCATGAAGGTCATCTGGGAGGGGTAAAAATGAAAAGCCTAGCCAGGGCTTATGTGTGGTGGCTGGGAATCGATAAACAAATCGAGGACCTGACCAAGAGATGCACAGGATGCCAGAAAGTACAAAATGCACCACCACAGGCCCCTCTTCACCCATGGGAGTGGCCCTCATCTCCATGGCAACGGGTACACATTGATTTTGCTGGTCCATTTATGGACTCAATGGCCTAGAAATTCAGTATAGCCACTTTTGGGGTGGAAAAGTCGGGCGGCCGCTCAGGACCGCCGGCTTTGCGCCTAAAGATAGTTGTGTAACGCCAGTTTTAGCGCTCGAGCAAACTCTTAGGGCGAAGCTACTGAATATCGGCGAAGTGGCCTCGACTTTGCGCCGGGCGCAAACTTTAGCAGCCGCCCGACTTTTCCACCCCAAAAGTGGCTATACTGAATTTCTAGGCCATTGAGTCCATAAATGGACCAGTGTGTAAAGTGCAGAATGTGCAATTGATGTTCATGCCAGTCCCATAGCTGCTGGATGAGGGCTGGCCATTAGGGCTTTTAGGTCCCTTTGCCCATAATGTGAGGTGCACATGCAAGGATGAGGAGGACACTGGAAAGGGGACTCACCCTGACAATCCTTGTGAGGTCATTGAACTTT
Source organism: Somniosus microcephalus (assembly GCF_052327205.1). NCBI lineage: Eukaryota > Metazoa > Chordata > Chondrichthyes > Squaliformes > Somniosidae > Somniosus > Somniosus microcephalus. Next base: position 128,537,456 of record NC_140993.1, read on the forward strand.
TTCCGGCATTGGACACCGGTCCTGGGGACCTTGCTGTTGGATGTGACCCTGTGGGCGACCTCCCTCCAGGCTTTCCTGTAGACGCTGGTGGCAGGCTTCTTGCCACTGTCCGGGAACAAGAGTTTGCGTCTCCTCTCCAAAGCCCTAACCAGCACCCTCAAATCATGGCCAGTGAAGCGCTGCGCTCGTTCACGGGCCTTCTGCATCTTTCCCGGCGCTATTTCTGTTCAGCAGCAGTGTTTAGGCCTAGCTGGAGGGCTGCAGTGTCCAGGGCGTGGCAGCAGACGAACTCGACCCTTCCCCCTTTAAGAGCTGGCCGGCGCCAGGGTGTCTGCTGTCAATCAAGGAATGACCGCACCTGCGCTGCGCCCGGCCTCGGCGGTTTAGCTCAGGGTCGCAGGGGAGTGTAGTTGCTGGGCCCAGTGGCATCCAGCAACGCGGGAAGGGTCGGCCAGCTCGGCGGCCTTCTCCCCAGAGGGAGAGTCCGGCCTCCAGTCCGGAGACGGTCCTCGCCAAGGAGGTGCGCCTCCTCGATCAAATGCCCGTGGACTCGGATCGCCGGCACACCGAGTTCATGGGGGTTGTGGCACGGTTGCCTGAGGCCATCGAGTCCCTGGCTCATAGTGTGGCCGATTTCGGCGCCTCACAGGCCAGGAGTTTCGAGCAATTCGAAGCAGCACACGCCGCGAGTCGGTCCGAATTCGGGCAGCACAGGCCGCGAGTCGGGCCGAATTCGGGGCAGAACAGGCCGCGAGTTGGGCCGAATTCGGGGCAGAACAGTCCTCGAGTCGCCAGGTGACCAGTGGTGCCGTGCAGTCACTGGCTGGTCTGATGCGGGCACAGACCAGGGCAGTACGGGCACTCACTGCTGCCACACTCGCTGTGTCAGCCAGGCATCGCCAGGGCACCCGCCGCGCTGCCGCAGCACAGCGGTCTGTCCTTCAGCAGATTGCTGCGCATGCTGCAGTGCTGGCCCGGGCGAGTGCCAGTGTCTCAGGCGAGCAGCGAGCGCCTGCCATCAGCCAGCTTGCCCCCATTCCTGCAGCCGCCACTGCCACTCCCCCAGTGGAGCTGCGACGAGCTGCTGAAGAGACTGCTGCTGCCCAGCCACAGCTGCAGCAGTCACCAGCCGGCCCCTCGAGGGCCAGAGCTCGTCTAGGCCGACCCCAAGGGCATCTGCCGTCACGCCATGTGCCCCTCAGGAGCCTTCCCCCAGCCTTGCAGCAGCCACTGGGCACACTTTGAGGAGGAGCAGCAGGGCGGCCAGGGGCCGCAAAAGGCTGGTCAAGGAATCGCCCTCGCGGGCCACAAAGTAGAGGGTGTGGGCAAATGTGTTTTTATATGGGGATGGTTGTTTTGTTTATGGGGATGGTTGTTTTTGTAAGGCCAAGGATGAAGGCCATTTTTGTGGAAATGTTTTGTTATTCCTCCCCAGGTTGTGGGAGTGAGTCATGTGTGTGACTGTTTTTTGGGTGTGTTGTCTGTTTTTGGGTTTCATGTGGGAAAGGCCCTGAGTTTGTTCAATAAAGCATTTTATTTATTCAGCTTGTCCATGTTTGATGTTTGAAGTGGTTGTTGCCTTAACCGGCTGAGGGCTTGCGGAGCGGCTGCATTCAGGTCCCTTCATTGCCACAAGCCATTCCCTGACAGGGGGCCTAGAAGTGACGTTCAATAAGCCGCCGACGGGCGGCCCTTGGACCTTGTGCCTCCCTCCTGGGCTGGTACTCCTCCTCCTCCTCCTCCTCCTCCTCATGCTCCTCCTGCTCCTCCTCCTGAGGTGGTGCTCCAGCGTGAGGTGGCAGTGCCTGAGTCCTGCGGATAGCCAGGTTGTGCAGCATGCAGCAAACGACCACGACCTGGGAGACTCTCTCTGGCGAATACTGCAGAGATCCTCCGGAACGATCCAGGCAGCGGAACCATTGCTTGAGGACGCCAATCGTTTGTTATATGATGTTCCTAGTGGCTTGATGGCTTTCGTTGTATGCCTCCTCAGCAGTGGTCCTGGGCGCGCGGAGCGGGGTCATGAGCCAGGTACACAAAGGATAGCCTTTGTCCCCGATAAGCCATCCTCTTGGGGGAGGCTGTGCCTGGAACATGTCAGCCACAGTTGTCTGTCGCAGGATAAATGCATCGTGGCTGCTGCCTGGAAAGCGGGCATTGACAGCTAGGATGCGCTGCCTGTGGTCACACACCAGCTGTACATTGAGGGAATGTTAGCCCTTCCGGTTGCGGTAATCCTCGGCATTGTCGATAGGTTCCCGCAAAGCCACATGCGTGCAGTCAATGGCGCCCTGCACCATGGGGAAGCCCGCTATTCTCGCAAATCCCACTGCACGCTGCTGCTGCTTCTCCAGGGTCATGGGGAAGGAGATGAATTGGTGTCTCCTTCTGAAAAGGGCATTGGTCACCTGGCAGATGCAGCAATGCACGGCGAACTGGGATATGTTCGCAATGTCCCCAACAGCGGCTTGGAAGGAGCCGCTTGCATAGAAGTTCAGAGCCACCGTGACCTTCACTTCCACCGACAGAGACGTCCTGCACCTCAGCTGTGGACGCAGATCTCTGTGAAGCAGCTGGCAGATCTCTGCAACCACCTCCCTTCTGAAGCGCAGCCTCCTAACACACTGCGCGGCAGGCATGGTGAGATAGGACACCTGCTGGCGATATTTCCTGAGTGGGTAAGGCCTACGTTGCCGACGCCTGTTGCCCCCTCTGCGTCTAGCCAGGGCTGCCCCTCTCACACAGCGTCTGCGAGCCCTTCGCACATAATGCTGAAACTGAGGGTTGGCACCCCATGCAGCCCCCATAATATACTGGCAAACAACGACCTCACAATGAAGGCGAATTGCCAAGCTCTGGCCTGAAGCCAAAAATACCTCTCCTATGTTGGGCTAAAGCAGTAAGCTCTCTTCCTTGGTCTCTGTCCATAAATCCGTTGCACAAGAGTGATTGCTGCAAAATGGCTGGCCTTTATAGTTCAGGGTAAGTGCCCTTTAATTTGCGCTCCCCGCGGCCCGCATGGCCTCTGCTGCGTTCCAGTTCACAGTTCTTAGGACCGCCACGCCCACATTGGGCGGGCGCGACTGAAGTTCCGGATTGGGGCGCACAAAGGGCGTTGCACGAGGAAATGACGTCATAATCTGCGCGCGCGCAAACACTTTGCGCCGGCGCTAAATGTCTACTGAAGTTGGGCGTAGGCGCAGATCGCGCTGCGCCCGGCCGCTAAGTGCCTAGCGCTCGAGATCTACTCCTCCTAAGGCGCTAACAGCTGGCGCACGCAACTGAATTTCTAGGCCAATGTTTCTAATCGCCGTGGACGCCCATTCGAAATGGCTAGAGGTAATCAAAATGTCCTCCACCACCACGGAGAAAACTATTGCAGTCCTACGGACCATCTTCGCCAGGAATGGCTTGCCAGAACAGATTTGCTCCGACAATGGGCCACAGTTTGTGTCCGAGGATTTCCGGAGGTTTCTGAGGAATAATGGGGTGAAACATTACACATCTGCCCCATATCATCCAGCCACAAATGGATTGACTGAAAGGTTTGTTCAGACCTTTAAAAAGGCAATAAAGGCGATGTATAACGACGACATACCACTACAACACAAGGTAGATAATTTCTTGTTTGCTTACCGGAATGCGACACATGCAGTCACCAACCAAGCTCCAGCCATAATGTTCTTCAACCGAAGGCTAAGATGTTGCCTGGATTTGCTCAAACCAAACATAAGACGAGATGTTGAGGATAAGCAATTCCAGCACATCTACGAGAAGGCAACCAGGAGCTTCAAGATAGGACAACCAGTCTTGGCCCACGACTACCGAACAGAAAAATGGCAGCCAGGAACGATATGCACACAGCAGGGACCACTAATGTACACAGTGGACATTGGAGAGAGCATCGTGAGACGCCATGCTGACCAGATTCTAGAGTCACAGGAACAAGCCAAATCTATACCACGAGCATGTGCACCTGGTAATGAGCCCGAATTACAGATTGCATCTACCTCAGAAGCAGTGGTATTGGAAGCTGACGAACCAACCAATGACAATGAGCCAGAATCGACTCCACCGCAAGAACAGGATACTCGAGAAAGGTGCTATCCAGTCAGGATTAGGAAGCCTCCTCAAAGATTGAACTTATAAATGATTATTTCAGTTGATGTATATAGTACCGAGCAAATTGTAATTGTAATTAGTTATTATTTAGTGTTGTTAAATGAATGTTATGTACTGTTTATCTAAAAGGGGAGGAATTGTTGTGTATGTACCTTTAAGAGAAGAACTGATTTTATACTGCAGTACCGGCAGTGACCACCCCTGTATAAAGGGCCCTAGCAGGCTTCTGTACTTCAGTCTGACGTTACCCTCTGTTCAGTAAAATACCTGTTTAATTGTTCTCCCGAAGTCCGTGTATTATTGAGGCGTGGACTTTACAGTCACGGATGCTGGAATACTCCCTATCAGGTCGGCAACTGCTGCCACTGTAGGTGCACAATCTGGGATGTTACTATTGAGCACCCGATAGTCCACCGTGGGCCTCCAGGAATTGTCTGGTTTTCTAACCGGCCACAACAGAGAGTTTACTTGGGTGGCTATCGGCCTCAGAACTCCCTGCTGTACTAACGGGGACATGGCTGCTTCCATGTCCGGCTCTGCTTCCCTGGGGCAGTTATACTGTTTCTGTGGTCGGGCCATGGGGTCCCCGTCTACTCTGACCACAAACCCTGTGACCCTTCCGCAGTCGTGTTTGTGCATGGCAAATGTGGCCAGGTGGGCCTGCACAAATGCCTGGAACTCTGGTGGGGTGTTGCTGACCATGAGCCCGAGGTTATAACCCTCTTTGGGCTTCATGGTGCAGAGGGTCCCCTTCCCTTCCTTACCCGGGATAACTATGATATCACCGTTCTTTACTTTTCCTGCCCCCCAGAGGCAGTGATTCCTCAAATCCACCAGAATCCTGTGACATACGATAAAGTCAGCCCCCAGGACCCCTCTTCCACCCTCCACTTCCCAATTCATCAGGACACACGTCCACTTGGAGCGGAGCGGTCCTATCCGAATGGCGAGCGGGATGGAGACCGAGCCAGCTTGTTCCTTACCCGTGAACCCCGATAGACTGTATGGGACCCCGCTGGAGAGAGGTGAGGTGATGGGGTTAGCTGAGTAGATCACGGTGCGCGATGCCCCTGTGTCTAACAGATAGGTCCCCGCTACCTTTTCCACCTCCATCTCAAACATGGGTCTCCTCCACTCATCGTATCGGAGCGAACACAGACACACAGGCTGCGCCGGCTCTAGTCACGGCTGTGGGTTGGATGGGGCTGACGGGGTGAGAGCACCAGTGGTGGCTGCTACTCTCCCCTGGCCAGTCAGTAAGGACCTCATGGCGTCCAAAAGTGACTCGACCTCTGCGGAAAGGGTACCTACCCCTGCCTTTTGGGCTGGGGCTGTGGGATGTTTTCCCTTGTTATCCTTCCAAGGGTTCTTACACTACTTCCGCCAGCGACCATCCTTCCCACACCCGTAACAATTGGTCTTTGTGCTGGGGGGGGTTACTCCCTTCCTGGTGCCACTCTTTCGTACCCGGTCCGGGTTTTACCTCATGCAGCTTACCCTTGGGTGGGTGTGCATCGGCTCCCCTACCGTTTTTATAGGCCAGAGTGAGCTGCCTAATCATCATGATCTCTGTGGTCTGGGGATCTTTGGGGTCGAACCAGGCTTCTGCCTTGGTCCAGATCTGTGGCAAGCTGTTCGCCACTAGACAACGGAGCCAATGCGTCAGAGAATCCCCGTTGAGGAATCCCCGGTCCCGCGTCCCCGGGCAGGCTTTCTGGTACACCGGCCACAACCGGTCCGCAAAAGCCTGCGGGGTCTCCCCTGAGAGCTGTACCGTCTCTGTTGTGTATGTACCTTTAAGAGAATAACTGGTCTCAGACTGCAGTACCGGCAGTGACCACCCCTGTATAAAAGGCGCTAGTGAGCCTCTGTTGTTTTCAGTTTCACTATTGACTTCCATCAGTAAAGACGTGTTTTGTTCAACTCCTGCTGTCCATGTCTCAATCATTCACGGACGTAATACTGGCGACGAGCAGATACGAACCTACCTACAGTCTGCACCACCTCCTGGGATCCATTCCTACAGCGAAGTGAGCAGAGGTCGAGGCCAGAAAGAAAAGAAAGTAAGAGGCAGTAGAAACGGGCGTCGACCGTGGGCATCCGCCCCTGTGTTGCGGAGTTGAAGATTGCTGGAGAAGCTGTCGGAAGCGGGGCCTGGTTCCTGTCGAGGGTGCTTCAGCTAATCGGGCTGGTGGCAGGTAGTGCACTGATCCTTCCTGGGCTGCGGCGGTCGCGAACTCGAGCGGGTGGTTTGCAACGGGGCCGAGCAGCGTTGTCGGGAAGAAGAGAGAGAGAGGGTGGAGCACACAGGGCTCGTCCGGTGCTACGAAGCCGGGCTGCGTGTAGACCCGCGAAGAGGGAGGCAAGAGTCCTACAGGGTTGTTCCACGACGGGAAAATAATAAGAAAAGAAATATTAAACGCGCAAGAAACCGCGAGGAGCTGCAGGTTGCAACGGGAACCACGGAAAGCAGCGCTAGCAACAGCGGGGAAGAAGGCAAAGCGCGGGAGGCGCCATCTTAATCAGCGGGGAAGAAGGCAAAGCGCGGGAAGCGCCATTTTGTTAAATCGGGGAAGAAGGCAAAGCGCGGGAGGCGCCATTTTAGATTTGCAAGATGCCGAAGACTGGCTGTATCACTGCTTTTGATAATACAATAGAGGACTGGACCACGTATGTGGAAAGAGTCAAGGTATATTTCGAGGCAAACAAAATAGTGGAGGAGAAAAAGGCATCGATATTGCTAAACTTAATGGGCGCTAGAACGTACGGCCTATTGCGGGACCTGATTACTCCAGCCAAACCGAAGGCGAAGAGTTTTAACGAAATTGTTGCTGTCCTACAGGAACACCTAAACCCTGCACCGCTGTTGATAGCAGAAAGATTTAAATACCACAGGAGAACTCAGCATAAAGATGAGAGCAATGCTGAGTACCTTACGGAACTATGCAAGCTATCAAAGCACTGCCAGTTCGGAGCAGGACTGGCAGATACCCTACGGGACAAATTTGCCTGTGGACTCCTGAGTGAAGGAACACAGAAGAAGTTACTCTCAGAGAAAGAGCTGACGCTAGATAAGGCTTTCAGCGTGGCAGTATCGTATGAAGCAGCAGCAAGGGGAGCTGCAGAAATTCAACAAAAGCCACAGGAATACGGCACCCACGAAATGACACGGGGATTTGCAAAATGTTATCGCTGCGGCAGAACTAACCATGACCAGAAGGACTGCTGGTCCAAAGACAAAATATGCAGGCAATGCGGGAAGTTGGGACACATTGCACGAGTTTGCAGGTCTGGGAAGAAGACCAGCGACAACAAAAAGGCTACTAAGGAACCGTACAAGAAAGTACAAAAGGTGACGGACAGTAGTTCCAAAGACCAGATGAGCGATAGTGAATCCGGGAACAGGAGACTAAGCTGTCTCAAACTTCACAATGTAATCGCAAAAGAGGATCACCGAACCATTTGGGTCACCCTCACGATAGCAGGGTCCCAAGTTAAAATGGAATTGGATACAGGATCAGCTCTAACCGTCATGAATCGACGAGACTACGAGCGGGTATTTTCACACATACCCTTGAGAGAGACATCCATCGTCTTGACGACGTATACGGGGCAAAAAGTATACCCCAGAGGAAAAATAAGGGTGCCTGTCGAATACAACGGCAAGAAAATACGGAAATTGTATCTCTACATACTGCCAAATGGTGGACCACCGTTATTGGGACGGGAATGGATCAGGAAGATAAACTTAGATTGGCACTCCATTCATGCAATGACGGTGGACGGTAAAAAAGATGAAGACGTCACTCCTGGACGATTGTCAACAATCTTAGCTAACGCCAAGGAGGTATTTCAACAAGAACTGGGTACGCTTAAAGGCGTAAACGCCTCGATAAAAATAGAAGAGAATGCAGTTCCCAAGTTTTTCAAAGCAAGACCGGTACCATATGCAATTCGCCCAGCCGTCGAGGCAGAGCTGGAGAATCTGGAGAAGGCAGGCGTGTTGTCTAAGGTAGACTGGAGCGAGTGGGTGACACCCATCATTCCTGTCATGAAGAAAACGTTAAACAATAAGTCTGAGGAGCCAAGGAAGGTTCACATCCGGTCCAATTCGGTCTAATGCATAATTTAAGGTCCTGTCTCATTCCAAAATACAAAGTCTCTCTTCACAGAAAGCCTGCAGCCTTAGTTTCGATTTCTCCCAAGCTGTCTGCGCTGCAGAATCCATTTTGGAACCCCACAGGCTTTCTGCCACGAGGCCTGGATGCCATCTTGGGTACCCCTTTTTAATTTAAAATGTCCATGCAGGGTCCCTTTTATTAATAATAACCTTCGGGGAGATGCAGAAATTTTGCGAATCTTACAGAACTCTTCTCCCCCACATGGAAATCCTGTCCCAGTAAATATCGGAGCCAATGGGCTGGATTTTCCTAAGCCCCTGGAGTCGGGTTGGAGGCGTGCGGGCGATAAAAATCGGAGATCCTGGGGTCCCGGCCCCATCCCGCCTCCAACCCGCCTCCATGTCAATTTCATAGGAGTCGGGTTGCCGACAAGTGCTGGAACCCGACTCCCAGAGGCGGGAAGGGATTAAAGGCAATTAAACTGCCTGTTAACAGGTAGTTAACAGGTAGTTTTTTGCCTATTCGTGATTTTTATTGCTGGTTTGTGGGCTTCCCGATAGCTCCAAACCACGAAAAGCTTTCGAGGCGGGACGTGGGTCTGAGGTCTTGGAGGGGTCGAGATGCCCAGTGTTCAGGTGAGTGAGGGGTGCAGGAGTGCAAAGGTAAGTGTTTTGCAAGTGTTTAAAGTGTTTAAATAAGTTTAACTTACTTTTACTTACCTTTACAGGAGTCCTGCATTCCGGTGTCGGGAGTCGGCTGCAAGAACCACAGAAGCTCCGATTTTTAAAAAAAAATCAGCTTCTTGGTTTCTGCAGCAAAATGATTTTAAAGTTATCCTGAGAAAGGACTGAGGCTGAATTAGCAGTTTTTCAGTGCTTGACAGCTTCAAACAGCTGTTAAACACTGATATTTCATGTGCCAAAAGCTTTTGACAGATGAAATGTCAATCTCTGATGTCACCTGTTGCCGGGTGGCCCTTAATTGGCCTGCTGAGCCCACAGGGCGGGCTCAACAAGGTCAATCAGAGAAAAATCCAGTGGGTTGGCCACATCTCCATGGAGGCGGGACAACAAGCCCGAATGTGGGTTTCCCACCTCCAACCCGCCCCCGTAGCAAAATCCAGCCCAATGTGTTCAATTAAAAAATTTTTTTAGCTAAAGTCACTCGGGTGATTCCATGATCCCGTGCTCCCAACAGTGAGCCCTGCTCGCAGGGAGCACAAGTTGGTGATAGGGCGACAACTTTATAGCTCAGATTCCTCTTTGTTCACCTATTGTATCAGAAGGTTGTGGGTTCACGACCCACTCTAAGACTTGAGCACCTAATCTAGGCTGACATTTCAGTGCATTACTGAGGGAGTGCTGCAGTGTCAGAAGTTCTGTCTTTTGGATGAACTTTTAAACCAAGGTCCTGTCAGCCAATTCAGATGGATGTGAAAGATGAGGAAATTTTTCCAGGGTCCTGCCCAACATTCCTCCCTGAACCAATACTAACAAAATGCGTTTGTGGCCATTCATCTTATTTGCCCTGCTTATGATCGCTGGAAATACATATTTTCTGATTTGTCAAAAACAAGGTTTTGGAAAGTTCACCACTTAAGACTGAGGGATCTTGATAAGGTAAATCAGGAAAAATTATTTCCACCAGTGGATGAATCGATAAATTAGGAGTATAAATTTAACATCACCACCAGAAGAATGCAGTGAGAGATTAAGAGAATTTCTTTTTACACAGCAGATTGTAAACACATGGAGGGGCAATTTTCAACTGCCGACCATCCATTTCTCACTTGAGAAATAGGTGACTGGCACTTGGACTACGGGAGGGTGGGGGCCCTCGGTTGCCCCATTGACACCCAAGGCCCACCTGATACAATTTTCAGGTTGGCGGGTAAATGGGCGAGCAGCACACGCACCTGTTTCCAGCCAAAGGTTGCTTAAACATGCAAATGAGGTCCTACACAACTTGTAGGATCCCGATTGGAATTTTCAGATATAAATCGGCAGAGAGTGCATGTTTGTACCAGGCATTGAGTTGGCCTAACCATTGATGCTCAAAGGGACCACTGGAGGCCCCTCCTATACGGCCTAAGGAATCTTTTATATTTATTTTTGTGGGGCCAGGAGGAGCAGGATGGCTCCTCCTCGGCACCCCCAATAAATTTACAGTCTACTGGCAGCCATGTGAGCCCCCGGAGGACAGTCTCTCCCCCCACCCACCCCCACCACCTCCAAGGCATGACGTAACCAGCGTGCTGCAGTAGGGCACCATTCGGCAGCTGCAGCTCATTGGCACCATTTAAATGAGGCCCAAGACGTAAATGCTTTGGGCCTCCCAATGCCGTTCATGACCGGGCATGCAGAGAGGCCACTTGGCTAATTTTGCGCTCCTTTCGGCCAGAAGTTAAAGATCGTCCCCAGAATTTCCTGCCAGAAACAGTGGTGGAAGGAGAGTCCATAATATCTTTCAAAAGGGAAAAGGATAAATATTTGAAAAAGAAAAATTTTAAATGGTTTGGGGAAAGGGCAGGGGAATGGGGAGAAGTGTATAGCAGTTTCAGTGAGCCAGCATAGGCTGGATGGGCAGAATGACCTCCTTCTGTGCTGTGAAATTCTAAGTTATGCCCTGATTAATTGGTCAGATACATGCAAACAATAAGCACAAAGTTCAGCTTTTCTTTCTGAAACGTCACTAAAACTGGAACTCTAACTGCTCTCTCCTAGGTTACCGATACACAGCACCATGACAGGTCCCAATTGATGTTGAGGAGCAGCAAAAAGCAAACCAGAGCATGTTAATCTTAAGTTATTCATTTAAAACAAGTATAAGTAGCACATTTATTAAACATAAAAATTGAATTTCTTGAAGTTTCTAAGAATGCAATATTTTAGAAACAAATAGTCCTGAGAATACTTAATATTTGCAATCAAGTATGAATTAAGATCACATAGAAATGGAAAAACAATAGTGTATATTTTCAGATTGGGTGAAGCTTGGCCAAAAATGCAAACATTGCACTACCTTTACATGTATGAGCTGCTCTCCATGCTCCTGTGCAAACGGAGTGGTCTCTCAAATTGCGAGGTCCTCATCTGACTCCTCTATAGCAGAACTAGCATGTAACCTTGCCCCCTGGCAAGGTGGCACTTATGGTGTCCCTTCCACCCTTTTGCCCATTAGTGCCCACTGCATCCCATTGTGACAATCCCTCTTCTAAGCTAGGAATAAGTTATGCATGATGCCAGTCTCTGAGCTGCTGCCTATGACAGTGGTAGCCATAATTATATATGGAGTAGAATTTTGTGATTTGTGGTAATTTCTGGACTTAGAAGAGGCTGTTGGCTGTTGTTCTGGTGCACAAGGCTGATAGGACTGAGGTGGTCCTCCTCTCATGATAGATTAGTCCTCGGAAAGACCTGCTATGGGTTACATCTCTATGCATCTGTCTGGGAAGCCTGTTACATAGATCACTGAGGGCATAGGCCAGATGCCAGCCATGTGGTGTTGTTCTGAGAAATAGATGCCTCATGCAGGTTGACTCTAGCTGGCATCATTTTACTTTGCCCTGAATGCTATGTATTGGTCTGATGGCAAATCTATTGGTTGCAATCAAATCCTCCAAGCCCTGAGGGACAGTGGTCTGTATCTCATGCCTAAACCCTGGATTGTAAGGTCTCCCAGTGCCTCCAAGACTGCAGTCTATGCATCAGTGAATCAGGAAACATTTACTGGTCCTGAACCACTTCTGAAGTAGGGGACTGTTGCAGGATCCAGTGAAGCTGCCACAAGCTCCACTGATGTTTGCCACAAAGGAGAAGTTTCCTTAATGTTATCACAAATGAGGGCTGGAGACTGCAAAGCAACACTTGTCAGTTGCTGCACACCCTGGTAGATTAACCTCAAAGCCTGCATGTAAGTTTGACATTCCTCAAATATCCCATAGCCATGTGAAGGGAGGAACAGTTGTACTGTGTGCCACCTCTCTGGCCCCACAATTGCAGACCAATGTAGAAAACAGTTCAATGGCCTGACAAGGACAGGCAAGGTAAGGGACATCCACTATCCTATTACTCCTTTGGGCACCATGGGAACCAACACACGGAGCACCATCTAATATTACTTGTCCTTCACACTGCACTGTGGTCCATTCTTCCTGGCCCTTCATTGTGCAATGTGTGTTGCCATCTCATTTTACTTGTACGTAGTTGCTTAGAAACCTTTCATCTACTTTAACAGAGATTTTACAGCAAATCTATAGCACCAGCTGTCTAATGCCAATTGGGAGACATCCTTCACATGCTGCCCTTCATCGAATGCACCCAATATTATTTCAGGAGAAACGGACTCATAATGCCCATGAAAGGCAGATGTTCAGAGGCGGCATGTAGGGGGTGCCAGGTGTGGTGCGTGCGCCCAGTCAGTTATGCCCCTGACTGTTTGCGAGCGGTTCGAATTGCTCCCACGCCCCTGGGTTCTAGACACCGGACTTAGGTACAGGCGGCGATACAGAAAAACTCGAGTAGACAGGTGGTTTGGATGTAAGAAAACCAAGGTTTTATTAAAACAGAAATTAAAACAGTCTTATGAGAAGTCACTAGTATAAAATGCAGGCAAATACAAAATAACTATACTTATTCAGGGAATGGGGAACACACGGCACATCGAGGGAAAACAAACTACATTAACAATCCCCTTATCCTTATCCCACCGTCTATACCTAACTAGATTAAGCTATGAGGGGCCAGAATTCATGCTCACCAATCCAAAGCAAAGCCAACTGTTTAACAAATGCAGGTTTTGAGGTTTGGTTTTCTGTCCTCTTAGGTACCCCGTCACCACATGGTCTTCTGGGGCGCGGTGCTGGAGCTGCTGCTGCGACACACCTTCTTCTCCTCCACTACCATCGTCATCTCGTCGTGATGGGTTCTCCTCTGATTCTCCCTCGGGCGTTTGTCGGCGATAACGTTGTGCCTATAGGGCAGTTGGCAGTTTTTACTGCCTAGATTTTCCTACCCAAGCGTAAGAACGCCAGTATACTCGTCGTGGCGTGGACACCGCATTTTCACAGTGCTCACCAAAATGTTCGTCTCACCAAGCGCCAGCTTATAACTAGACACTTGGCCTCATCAATACGTTTTTCGCTGCCCTGCTCTTATCGAGTTGTTACCTTCTTCTTCGTCTCCTTTCGTCTCGTCTCGTTCGGTTACTATACAAGTCCTGGACTGCCTACTCACTTTCGTCTCACCCCTTTTTGCGGCCTGGGCGTCCTGGATGGCTATGGACTCGGGTCTCGTTCCCCTCCCCCGCAATTGGTATGGTGTCCTTAGTTGCTGAAACTCTGCTACGGGGAGCGAGGAGAGAACTCGCCACGAGGCCACGGCACGAGTGCGAGCGGCGGCAGCCCAAGAGGCCGGAGCCACAAGAGCAGGAGCAAGGGCAAGAGCAAGAAAGCAAGAGTAAAGAGGAGTGATTGCTACCCGGGGCCCACAGTTATACTCCTTTTGAAGCCCCTTATCTGCATGCCAACTCAGGTTAGTTCATTGTTTCCATTTTGGCAGGCTGTTTTAAATTATTATAGCAATCTAAACTAACTGTTTTTAGATGGCCGTTTATCGCACCTAATGGCCTGATGTCCGAGCTGTATTGTTATTAATGCATTCTAATCGGCCTGTCCAGCCTTGACGGCTCCCATAAGTTGTTTCCGATTACTTATGCAGACAACTTGATGGCCTCAAGTATAGGCCTAACTGGTTTTGATCTGTCTATGATCTGGCTCAATGCATATTCAATGTTTGCTGGCTGTTTTCCAAAATACAAAGTCCTTTTTCACATAAACTGCATTTTAGGTTTTGATTTCCCCAAAAGCCGCTTGTGCTGCCACAGAGTCCAAGCTTTTTAAAAATCTTGCAGGCTTTTGGTCACGAGGTGCGGACGCCATCTTTTGGGTGCCCTTTTTAAAATATCCATCCAGGGTCCCTTTTATTAATAATAACTTTGGGGGGAAATGTGGGAATTTTGCGAATCTTACAGGCATTCCTAACATCAAAGAGCTAACCCCCCACAAGAAGCTGTTGGGGAGACACTCAGCTCTAACCGTGGGAGATGCCAAGATCAGTGGGGCTTTGCAGGTTGCACATTTGTGAGTGCAGATCTTTGCATTCACCAGTTGCAGCCTGTAAAGTAACAAGCTGTAAGGTTCGCAAAAATTTCGGAGGATTCCTACAGCCCCCGAAGATTATTTTTGATTAAAGAAAACCTGAGTGGAATATACCGTAAAAACCCAGGTCATCAAAATGGCTGTCAGGTCTCGTGGCAGAAGACAAAAGGCAGCCTGCCTGTATATCTCCCATCGCTGGCTGACAAAGGATTTGAAAAAACACCAGCCTGTGCAAATTTGTTGAAGTACTTGAAACTGTCAATCAACTGCAGTTTAGGAAGTTTCACTCACAGGACAAAGGGTTGTTTGTTTATAAGCCCTCTACAATGTTGACTCAAGGGCTTAAGTACTTAAAGCTGTCAATCAGTTGCGGTTGGGTGGTGACCGCAGGACAATGGATTGTTTACAAAGCACTTGAGTGCTGTTGACTGAACACTTAAGGATTCAGTGGGACATTTCAAACTGGTCGAAAACCAGTTTAAATGAATGGGTAACACATTCAAACCCATTACAGGCAAGGGGGACAGATCGATCCCTTTTGTACAGCCCAGATACATCCAGGTTTGGGCGCGAAGATTACAGCTCCCAATGGGATATAAAGATAGCCCCTCAGGAAGCCATTCTCTCTCTCTCTGCTGCCTCACCTCCGTGCCCTGCCTACAAGGGGAACAGTTCAACAGCCCGCCCAAAGAAGTGGAATACCAGCAGTTACTTTTGAATTACTGGGGTATCTCTACTTTGGGGCAGTGAAGAATCCAAGACAGACTGCAGGGGCACAGAGCAGGCGTTTACTGGTGAGCATAAAACTTTCTGGCCTATTACAAGGCAACCTAGATAGATATTAGGGGTGGGAATTAAAGGGGGATTTTGTTAAATTGTAATTTTAGTCAATTTTCCCTCGATGTGTCCATTTCTCCTCCCCTATTAAGCAAAGGTGTGCTGTATTAAGCAAAGGTGTGCTGTATTAAGCAAAAGTGTGCTGTATTAAGCAAAGGTGTGCTGTATTAAGCAAAGGTGTGCTGTATTAAGCAAAGGTGTGCTGTATTAAGCAAAGGTGTGCTGTATTAAGCAAAGGTGTGCTGTATTAAGTATAGGTGTGCTGTATTCACGATTATTTTCACTGTACAGCAATTTATTCTTTATTTTCAATAAATACTGGTCTTCTTTGCACCCAACCACGAGTCTCGTTTTGTCAACATCGCTACTGAAATAAGTCCGGCGGTCAGAACCAGAAAAGGGGAGCGATTCGAAACTGCACGGGGCTCTGGAGCAGCTCCGATACTTCTGACTGGCCAGAGACAATAACCCCAATACCCCCCCTATTTTCTACAAAGCCTGTTGGCAAAGCCTCACCTTTCACTTTTGTAGTGTCCGTGTGTAGATAAAGACACTGAAGACAGGAGTTGGTTCATAGGTATTTACTAAGCAAGTCTGGGGGGGGTTTCTAAAGGATATACACAATACACAGGCTTATATAGCCCAAGTGGCAATTACCGGCATTACGCACACCTGGGGCTCTTAAAGGCACATACACCATAATTGCTCTTAAAGGCACATACACCACAATTCCTCCCCTTCTAGCTAACTAGTACATCATATTTTAAGTAATTATTAATTACATGTTATATGCAAAATAATATACATTGCTGTATTAATTAATTATAAGTTAGTCTCTCAGGAGGCTTCCTGACTCGGTCCGGATAACGCCTCGGGGGTGTAGTAGTTTCTGGTGGTGTAGTAGGTTCTTCTGGCAAGGCTGATTCGGCTTGAAGGCCAGTGTCGGGTTCATCGGGCTCCAGTATCACCGGATCGGAGGTAGATATGGGTATCTCTACTTCATCGTTAGATGTATAGAGTGGTGGTGTAGGTTGTCCCTTTTCGGATGACTTGATGATTTGGTCAGCATGGCACCTTATTATGCTGTCTCCGATGTCCACGGTATACATCAGTGGTCCTAATCGTGTGCAGATAGTTCCAGGCTGCCATTTCTTGGTACGGTAGTCCCGGGCCAAAACCGGTTGGCCTATCTGGAAGGCCCTAGTTGGCCTTTCATTCATGCCCTGAAACTGCCGGTTCTCCACGTCCCTTCGGATGTTGGGCTTGACCAAATCCAGCCGGCATCTTAGGTTTCTATTGTAGAACATCATGGCGGGAGTTTGGTTAGTAACCATATGCGTTGCATTCCTATATGCAAATAAGAAGTTATCCACCTTGTGCTGAAGTTTTATGTCTTCATTACCCATGGCCTTGATGGCCTTCTTGAAGGTCTGGACAAACCTTTCAGCCAATCCATTGGTGGCGGGATGGTATGGGGCGGACGTGTAGTACTTTACCCCATTGTTCTTTAAGAACTTTCTGAATTCTTCGGACACAAATTGCGGTCCATTATCAGAACATATCTGCTCCGGCAGCCCATTCCTGGCAAAGATGGTCCTTAATACTGTGATGGTTTTTTTCCGTGGTGGTGGAGGACATCTTTATTACCTCCGGCCACTTGGAGTGTGCATCAACTGCGATTAAGAACATTGAGTCCATAAATGGACCAGCAAAGTCGATGTGCACCCTTTGCCAGGGAGATGAGGGCCACTCCCATGGATGTAGAGGGGCCTGTGGCGGAGCATTTTGGACCTTCTGGCATCCTAGGCAGCTTTTGGTCATGTCTTCGATGTCTCCATCGATACCTGGCCACCATACAAACGCCCTAGCTAGGTTCTTCATTTTCACTCCACCCAGATGCCCCTCGTGAAGCTCCTTTAGCACTTTATCCTGGAGTTTGGGTGGAATCACCACTCTGGATCCACACATCAAGGTTCCTCGGCACACTGACAGCTGTTCTCTTCTTTGCGAGAATGCTGGCAACAGTGGTTCGCCATGTGCTGGCCATCCCTTCACTGTTAAATCGTAGACCCGTGAGAGAGTAGGGTCCTTTCTTGTCTCCCTTTCAATGGCAGAATTTGTCACCGGTAGACATTCCACTATGGTAGAGTGGAATATCTCTACTGGGTCTACTGTAGGTGCCTCTTCTATCGTTGGCAACGGTAGGCGTGATAAACCGTCAGCATTCCCATGCTGTTTTGACCCTTTGTATTCAATGTTGTATTGGTGTGCCCCTAGAAAAAGGGACCACCTCTGTAGTCTTTGTGCCGCCATAATGGGGACACCTTTTTTAGGGCTGAATATGGAGATGAGGGGTTGATGGTCAGTCAGCAAGGTAAATTTTTGTCCGTGTAGGTAATGGTTGAATTTCTTCACTCCCCATACCAGGCTGAGTGCTTCCCTGTCTATCTGGGCATAGTTACGCTCAGCTGAGTTCAATGAGCGTGACGCAAAAGCTATCGGCCGTTCCGAGCCATCAGGGAATCTATGGGACAATACCGCTCCTATGCCGTAAGGGGATGCATCGCACGCCAGTCTGATTGGTAGTGATGGGTTGTAATGAACCAAAATTTTCTCGGATGTGATTAAGTCTTTACATTTATGGAAGGCACGTTTACAGTCTTCGTTCCATTTCCAAATCACTCCTGTCTGTAGAAGATCATTAAGAGGGTGTAGAATAGTTGATAAGTTCGGTAAAAATTTATGATAGTAATTTATTAATCCCAGGAATGACCTTAATTGTGAAACATTTTCAGGTGCTGGGGTTTTTATAACTGCTTCAATTTTTTTCAGGTGACTTATGCAACCCTTCCTTATTAATTATGTGGCCACAATATGATATCTGATTTTGGAAAAATTCGCACTTGGGGCGATTTGCTCGTAGGCCCCGTTCTTTCAGCCTAGTGAGCACCTGCTCCAAATTGGCAAGGTGCTCGTTGTCGTTTTCTCCTGTTATAAGGATGTCGTCTAGGTAGCATTGAGTCCCCGGAATCCCTTGCAGGACTTGCTCCATAGCTCTTTGCCAGGTAGCTGGAGCTGATGCTATTCCAAAAACCAGTCGATTGTACTGGTACAGGCCTTTGTGTGTGTTTATTGTGAGATACTTTTTAGAGGTCTCCTCAACCTCCATCTGTAGATATGCCTGTGCCAAGTCAATTTTTGTGAAACGTTTCCCTCCGGATAGTGAGGCGAAAATATCTTCTATCCTCAGAAGAGGATACTGTACCGTGTGAAGGACCGGGTTTACAGTCACCTTAAAGTCCCCACAGATGCGAATTTTTTTCTGTTCCTCAGAGTTATTTTTCAATGTTTTTTTTATGACTGGAACGATGGGTGTTGCCCATTCGCTCCAATCTATTTTGGATAATACGCCTGCCTTTTCCAAATTCTTCAGCTCTGCCTCGACTGCCGGACGTATTGCGTATGGCACCGGTCTTGCCTTAAAAAATTTTGGAATTGCTGTATCTTCCACTTTTATTGAGGCGGTGATGCCTTTCAAGGTTCCTAGTTTCTCTTGAAACACTTCTTTGGCGTTGGCCAAGATGTCTTTTAATCGTTCAGGTATGATGTCATCATTGTTTTTTTCCTTACTGGTCACCGTCAGTGCCTGAATGGAGTGCCAGTCTAAACGTATCTTCCTTATCCATTCACATCCCAACAACGGTGGACCACCATCTTGTAGAATGTATAAATACAACTTTTGTATTTCTTTGCCGTTGTATACCACAGGCACCCTTATTTTTCCTTTGGGGTAGACTTTCTGCCCCGTATATGTTTTTAAGATGATGGATGTGTCTTTTAGAGGTATATGCGAAAATAGCCTCTCGTAATCTCGTCGATTTATTACGGTTAGAGCTGATCCTGTATCTAGCTCCATTTTAACTGGGGACCCTGCTATTGTGAGGGTAACCCAAATGGTTTGGTAATCCTCTTTGGCAAGTACATTATGTAATTTGAGACAGCTTAGTCTCTTGTTTCCGGAGTCGCTATCGCTATTCTGGTCTTCGGAGCTGTTGTCCGTCATCATTTGTACCTTCCTGTACTTTTCTTTATTGATTTTTTGTTTTCTGTCAGTGGATTTATTTTGTCCAGATTGGCATACCCGTGCAATGTGTCCAATCTTACCACATTGCCTGCATGCTTTGCCCTTGAACCAGCAGTCTCTCTGGTTATGGGTGGATCTGCCGCAGCGATAACATCTTCCGAACTCCTGTGTCATTTTATGGGTGCCGAAGTCCTGTGTCGCTTGTTGTATCTCTACAGCTCCTTTTGCTGCTGCTTCGTATGATACAGCCATACTGAAAGCTTTGTCCAATGTTAAATCTTTTTCAGAAAGCAGTCTTTTTTGTGTTCCTTCACTTAAGAGACCGCAAACAAATTTGTCTCGAAGATAATCCAATAGTCCTGCTCCGAATTGGCAGTACTTTGATAGCTTTCTTAATTCGTTTAGGTAATCAGCGTTACTTTCATTCTTGTGTTGATTTCTCTTGAAGAACTTGAATCGTTCCGCTATCAGCAGCGGTGTTGGGTTTAAATGCTCCTGCAGGGTATCAACAATTTCTTTAAAAGTCTTGTCCTTTGGTTTGGCTGGAGTGATTAAATTTTGTAACAGCCCGTATGTCTTCGCGCCCATTAAGTTCAGAAGTACTGAAGCTTTTTTTTCATCTGTTATTCCATTTGCAGTGCAATAAACCTCTACTCTTTCCACGTATGTGGTCCAATCTTCTATTTTGCCATCAAAAGCCTCAATATTACCAGATTTAGGCATTTCAGAAAAGATATGGCGCTTCCCGCGCTTTTTTTTTCTCTCTGTAGCAACGATATGGCGCTTCCCGCGCTTTCCCGCCACTGCTACCGATAACAACGCTGTTTTACTGTGGTTTCCGTTTATTCACTGTTGGAGACTCGTTCCCGATGGAGGTCTAAACACTGACCTGCTTGCCGCGCCGGCCGTCTCTCGAGTGCACCCTCCCAGTCCGTTATTGCTTGCCTCCGATTTCGCTGCCTGTCTCAGCTGTAGAGCCCGCCGCTGGAGCTCCAGCCTGACGCCCAGGAAGGATTAGCGCAGTACCTGTCACCAGCTTGGCCAGCTGGTGAAACCACAGTTTCTCTTATTTCCTTGAGTCTTCTGGACGCTGGAGGAATCGATGTCCTTGAGGTGCTGCCGAATTGCAGGTAAGTCCGTTTCCACTTCGTCGCCACTGTAGTGTCCATGTGTAGATAAAGACACTGAAGACAGGAGTTGGTTCATAGGTATTTACTAAGCAAGTCTGGGGGGGGGGTTCTAAAGGATATACACAATACACAGGCTTATAGAGCCCAAGTGGCAATTACCGGCATTACGCACACCTGGGGCTCTTAAAGGCACATACACCATAATTGCTCTTAAAGGCACATACACCACAACTTTATCCTCAATCTCTCTGGGTTCTGTTCACCCATTCTTTGCTTGTGCCCTCTTTCCCTGCAGATCCATCACAACAACTGGGGGTAGAGAAAGATGACTTAGGCAATGACAATGATGAAGAGGGAAGGAATGTTTTTCTCGTTGGTTATGATGATGATGATATGGATGATGATGACAAGGAAACAAGGAGTCGCTGAGTCAAGATCCTGCCTCGTGTTCCTCTGCCTCAACCCTCTCAATATCACCCTCTAAGTTACTGATTTCTCATACCCATACATCAGTTCAGATAACTTCATGACGAGGATGTAGATAGTAAAAGTGGCACTGGGTGATTCACAGAACACGAGGAAGCCCAAGGAGGGGAGAGTGTGTGAGGATGTGGCAGTTCCTCATTGCAGGCTGTGGAGATAGCTATCCTGACTACAAAGTCATAGGACTCAGGTCTCAAGGATCCCTGTATGAGAAGTAGGTCTGCAGTTGTGGGGGCCTGAGAGGTGGCACTCACTATAACTGTCATCTCCCTTCACATAGCTTGTGAGACACTGTTTGGAGTTTTCTACCTTGAGAGCCCAGCAGACGCAACAATCCACTGAAGTTATGAGCCCTTTTTTTTCTGTCCCCTAGTAAGTGGACTGTTCTACTCTTTGGGTCCCTCTGGTTGCTTAGTTCAAACCATTCTAAATTAAATTATAGAAATTCTCTGGCAAAGCATTTTTCCACAAACTCTGATTTGGCAATCCAGGCTGTTACAGTTATCGGTCCTTTCCTACTGTTCCCCCAGTCTGCTGCTGCTTTACTAGTCACGGCATGCTTTTAAAGGCAGCTGCCGGAACCCATCGCCACCCCAACCAGCATGGTACACCCATTTTACAATGTCAATGAGGATTCAAATGAGCTGACCCCTCAAACAGAGATGCCACGCATTGGTGGGCAAAAGAGCCACCTCTGGTGCATGACGTCATAAATGGTCCAGTAGGTTTTCAGGCCCCACATCTCTGTAGTGGTCTCCTAAAATATTTGATATTATAGGGGCCATTTTATAAATTCACACTCCTGGTGTGGAACCTCATCTGGAAATTTGAGCACCCTGCTCCCCCAATGAATGATTTTGTAAAATTTCTCCTTAAATGCAAACTACAATTTTAAAATTGCTGGGGAGGGAGTGTATTTCTGCAAGGTTTCTTCTGCTTGTAACTTTGGTGGAAAAGCTGTGGAAACCCTGGAAACATGATGTCAATGGCACTTACGTCACCTTTCTGGGGTTTCCACAGTTCCATGGAAATTCAACCCCCCCCCACATGTCTAAATTTGCACATGAATGGTTTGAATGTTGCCTCTTTTGATGTTGCTCCTGTGATTCGAGATCACCGCGACTTACATCATCTTTCACCCATCAGAACTTACGATATTTGGTGAAATAGATAGACATGGACAGAGAGCAGAGCAAAATGGAAAATGAAATATTGTTTCCATTTCTGCTTTCCCAGCTGGTTTCCCCTAAATAACCACTGCTGTTCCAATGCATGCTTCCTTTATAGAATGAGAACTCTGAGGAACTGAGTAGATTACAATTCTGTTCGTTTATCTATCGGATTGTTGAAATAATGAGGGGTTAAAGTCCTCTTTCTGATAGCAGTAAAAATTCTCAGTGAAATGAGAGGGGGCTTTCTCAATGTTCCACGTAAAACTACTGCTAATTAGCACTAAAGTGTCAGAATCATGTAAAGATGCAAGGAAGTCTGACGTGAGAAATGAAAATGTCATGGTGATGTAGATGGAGGGTCGAAAAGAGAAACTGATTATAATTAACTAGTATAAAAGTATCTAACAACAATATTCTTCTCATCCAATCATCTGCTAAAACCCCTGCAGCTACCAGATGGTTTCCTTTAAAAAAAAATGCTTTAATCATTTTTCTGTAACTGGTGTCTTTTACATTGTTTTTCTGTTTCCCTTTTCTTCCTGCTATTGATTCATTCCTCAAATTGTTTATAAATCTTGCCTTTCCTTTCTGGTTTCTCACCACTTTATTATATTTAATATTTCATCCATTCTTTTTCCTCCTTTCTTTGCTGCTGTGCAACAAAAATGCAGCCAACAGTGGCGTACAATCAGTGGAGACGCCAACAAAAGTCCTGCACTCATGTTGTGATCAGCCTCTTCCATCACCATGGAAATAGTGGAACCAGTTAGCCTCCATAATAACAGAGCTGAAGATACCAGTGCATACACAGACTAATCTAGGTTATTTTATTAGTTATGCCTGATTTTTGGGCATAACACTAGGGGGGAAAGATTGGGTATTGCCCATTTTGGGGCGTTAATATCGGCCGGACGCAAAGTTTAGCGCCTGGTGCTAATTTTCGCCGCCGACCACGAAATTCGTCTCCAGCGTCCCTGGAGGTGATTGGAGCGCTAAATCAAGCGCTACACACTTCTCTTAGGGCGCTAATGTCAGGGAGTGAGGTGCTACCTCAGAGCGCTACTCAAGCTCAGGCAGTGTCAATTACCTTGTACTCAGACAGACTGGCGCCGTCCAGTTCTTAAAGGGGAGGGTCCATCATGCTACACAGCCTCACCCTGATCATTACAGCGTTTGACCTCGACCTGCAAACGCCTACAGATATTCTTCAAACAATTGTGATGAATACTCAGAGGCCCAGGGAGAGAGCTCAGTGCTTTAGCGACCAGGCATTGGTGGCTCTGGCTGGCGTTGTTGAACGGCGATGGGCAGTGCACTTTCCAGAGCCTGGCAGGAGGCCATTGCCCCGTGAGTTTAGAAGAGTTTGGAGGGAGGTGGCCCAGCATGTGTCATCGAGGAGCCTGGTGCAAAGGACACATACACAGTGTCGTAAAAAGTTCATCGACCTCACTCGGGTGGTCAGGGTGAGTACCTGCTTTTCAATGGCACTACATCCCACCATCTCAACCTCACTCAGTGCACAAATGGTCTAAATACCCAAATGCCCAACACGCATCCAAGACCTATGGCCAACTCATAAAACACACACGCACATCCCACACCTTGCATACATTGACGGCTATTCAACTATGGTAGGCACATCTGCCAAACACTTGGCTGCACACTCACTCACACGCTGTCCTTTTTCTTGCAGGCCAAGCTTTCACATAACTGCTGAGAGACCCAGAAGACGGGAGGAGGACAGGCAGAGCTGCACCCTCTCACAGAATTGGAGGATAGAGTCCACAGACTCATTGCAAGCCAGGTGGTAGACGCTGTGGCCATTGGAGAGGTCAACCCCCTTGGGGACAGCAACAGTATATTCATCAGCTTTCTCTCGTCTCTCATACCACTTCCCCCTCACAACATCAGCCTTTTACACTTTTAATCCAACTAACTGTCTCCAGTCCTTGCTCCCTTCCTGCCCCCCTGCCCTCACGTTAAAGCCACTCTTGTATCTTCCTGCTTTCAGATAGAAAACCACCAGCTGACCAGCCTGTCCCTCAGCCTCCCAGTGGCAGCGATGCACCAGAGGAGGAGGAAGAGGAAGCCGGAGCCTCACCACCTGCGCCTCCCGAGGGTGACATTTCCGACACTGGGGCCACGCATTCCCTGGAGGGAAACAGGGGGTTTGCATCTGATGTGGGTGAAGCTCCGGGACCCAGCAGGCTGCAGCAACACCATAGGGGAAGGGAAGCTTGGGGGCCACCTCCTCAGAGGGTGAGTGCACGCACGAGTTCTGCTGCACAGGACTCGGATGAGGACCTCAATATAGCGGCGATGAATACTCAGGCAATGAACATGCATACGGAGCTCATGGGTGCAATGGCAAGGGTGCCTGACTGCATGGATGCACTGGCTAGGAGCGTCGAGGAGTCCACCGCCAGCACAGCTGTCATCTGTGCGCAAACCCTTGAAGCCATCCTTGCCTCGTTGCAGAGGATGGTTGAATTGCAGGGAGACCGTGGGGACCCAGACCTCATGCCGCGTGTAATGGGTGAGGTGGCAGCATCTATTGCAACACAGGCCAAGGCAACACAATGGCTTAGTGCTGCAATCAAGTCATTGGCTGGTGCCATCCAGTCTCAGACTGCTCTCATGCAGTTTTAGACTGATGTCATGCAAGCGCTGACTGCTGCCACCGTTGCTGGGTTGCCCACAGTCCACCGGGGATCTCACGGTGCCGCAGCAGGCCAGCAATCTGTGCTTCAGCAGATTGCTCTGGATGCTGAGGTTCTGCCCCGGGGGAGTGGTAGTGTGTCGGTCGAGCAGGAAGGTGCTGTCCTCTCTCAGGATGACAGCATTCCTGCTCCCACCAGTGCCACTTCATCATTGTGTTTGCCACAGCCTGTAACACAGCCGCCCATGCAGAGTTGGTGCAGTCTGCAGCCGGGCCCTCCAGGCCCAGAGCTGGTTGAGGGTGTCCTTCAAGGCCAGCTGCAGTCTCTGGATTCAGCATTCAGCAGCTTCTGCCAGCCTTGCTGCAGCCACTGGGGCCACATTATGGAGGAGCAGTAGGGTGGGAAGAGGGGTAGTGTGCAGGGGATGGAGATCATCCTCGAAGGCCGAAAGTAAAAATTATGCAATAAATGAGGGGAATGTTGGTGGCAAAGTTTGATGTTCATCTTAATAGAAACATAGAAACAGAAAAATAGGAGCA
This sequence comes from Somniosus microcephalus, assembly GCF_052327205.1. Taxonomy (NCBI): domain Eukaryota; kingdom Metazoa; phylum Chordata; class Chondrichthyes; order Squaliformes; family Somniosidae; genus Somniosus; species Somniosus microcephalus. The sequence goes on from NC_140993.1 coordinate 128,562,761, forward strand.
GGAGTAGGCCATTCGGCCCTTCGAGCCTGCTCCGCCATTCAATATGATCATGGCTGATCCTCTATCTCAATATCATTTTCCCGCTATCTCCCCATACCTCTTGATGCCTTTTGTGTCTAGAAATCTATCTATCTCCTTCTTAAATATATCCAGTGACTTGACTTCACAGCCTTCTGTGGTAAAGAATTCCACAGGTTTACCACCCTCTGACTGAAGAAATTTCTCCTCATCTCAGTCCTAAATGTCCTACCCCATATCCTGAGACTGTGACCCCTCATTCTAGACCCTTCAGCCAGGGGAAACATCCTCCCTGCATCCAGTCTGTCTAGCCCTGTCAGAATTTTATATGTTTCAATGAGATCCCCTCTCATATTTCTAAACTCTAGTGAATACAGGCCTAGTCGACCCAATCGCTCCTCATATGACAGTCCTGCCATCCCAGGAATCAGTCTGGTGAATCTTCACTGCACTTCCTCTATGGCAAGTATATCCTTTCTTAGGTAAGGAGACCAAAACTGCACACAGTACTCCAGGTGTGGTCTCACCAAGGTTCTGTATAATTGTATGATGTGGAGATGCCGGTGTTGGACTGGGGTGGACAAATGTAGGAAGTCACACAACACCAGGTTATAGTCCAACAGCTTTATTTGAAATCACAAGCTTTTGGAGCGCTGCTCCTTCATCAGGTGAAGTGGAGAAGCATACAGGCACAACATATATAGTCAGAGAAAACTGCCAGATGATTACAGGTAATCTTTCTAACTGCCCTTTATCACACCTCGGCAGAGAGATAATCACAGCAATCAAAGGTGTGAATGGTGTCCAAACAGGTCAGTCAGGAAAACATTACATCAAAGAACAATGAGGTGGGGTCACAAGGGGTCAAATGTTGCAGATGCTGGGGTCTGTATGAAAAACAGAAAAAAAACAAAAAACTTTGCTGGAAATCACAGCAGGTCCGGCCATATCTGTGCAGAGAGAACAAGCCAACGATGACTCGAGTCTGGATGACTCTACATCAGGTGGAGTTACATGTAGCGTGACATGAACCCAAGATCCCGGTTGAGGCCGTCCTCATGAGTGCGGAACTTGGCTATCTGTTTCTGCTCGACGATTTTGCGTTGTCGTGTGTCTCGAAGGCCGCCTTGGAGAATGCTTACCCGAAGATCGGAGGCTGAATGTCCTTGACTGCTGAAGTGTTCCCCAACTGGGAGGGAACACTCCTGCCTGGCGATTGTTGTGCGGTGTCCGTTCATCCTATGTCACGACAACACTGTCCCGGCAATAGGGGCTGCGGGATGCTTGCGATGATGTGCTTCTTCTTCCCAGAAGCTATCTTCTCTGTCATTCTTCAGAATGTCTTATCAGGCATTCACGGATGGCCCTTACAGAGGCAACATTGAATGCCTCCCTCCCACATTGCTACTGCTCATCCTCTTTATCCTCCTCCTCTGCCTCCTCCTCCTCCTCTCCCTCTTCCTCCTCCTGAGGTGGTGCACCAATCCCTGGTGGCAATGGCTGGGTCCTCATAATTGCGAGGTTGTGCAGAATGCAGCACACAACAATGAAAAGTGAGACTTGCTTGGGAGATTACTGCAGAGCTCCTCCAGAGTGGTCAAGACACCGTAACCGTTGCTCCAGCATGCCGATCGTCTGCTCAATGAGGTTCCTGGTGGCGCTATGGCTCTCATTGTATGCGAGCTCAGCAGGAATGTTAGGGTTATGGAGTGCTGTCATCAGCCAGGTGCAGAGTAGATAACCCTTGTCCCCGAGGAACCAGCCATGAGGGTGATGCGGTGGTTGGAACAGGTTTGGGACACCAGTCTAACACAGGATGAATGCATTGTGGCTGCTGCCAGGATAGCAGGCATTGACGGCAAGGATGCGCTGTCTGTGGTCGCAAACCAACTGGACATTCAGAGAGTGGAAGCCCTTGCAGTTGTGGAATACCTCTGCATTTTCATGAGGTGTCCGCAATGCCACGTGCGTGCAGTCAATGGCGCCCTGAACCATGGGGAAGCCCTCTACCCTAGAGAAGCCACATGCGCGTTCATGCTGTTTGTCTCAGGTCATGGGGAAAGAGATGTACTTTCTTGTCCTTTTATACAAAGCATTTGTGACCTCCGGATGCAGCAATGGACAGCGAACTGTGAGATATTTTCTATGACCCCAGTTGAAGCCTGGAAGGAGCTGCTGGCATAGAAATTCAGAGCCACCGTCACCTTCACTGCCACCGACTGAGACGTCCTGGTGGTGAGCTGAGGCTGCAGATTTGGTTGCAGGAGGTGGCAGAGCTCAGTGACCACCTCCCTGCTGAAGCGCAACCTTCGGAAACACTGCTCCTCTGACAAATAGATATATGAGAATTGCTCCCGGAATACCTATTATGTCTGTGTATAATTGAGACACGGAATGCAGGAGTTGGTTATAACAGGTCTTTACTGAATGGAGGCAACCTGGAACTACTATGCAAATGTTACTACACAGGCTTATATACAAGGGTGGTCACTACTGGTACTGCAGTATACAGGGGCTGCAGAATATAGTTCCTTCTGCAAAGTACATACACTACAATTCCTCCCCTTTTAGCTAAACAGTACATAACATTCGATTAACAATGAAATAACATTTTTACAATTACAGTTGCTAGATACATTAGTTGAAGTTAAGCAATTATAAGTTCAGTCTTTGAGGAGGCTTCCTGATTCTGTCTGGATAACGCCTCTTTGGGGTATCAGGTTCTTCTGGCAACGTTGAGTCAGGATCAATGTCGTTGTTTGGTTCGTCTGCTTCCAATATCACCGATTCTGAGGTAGATGCAATTGGTACTTCGGTTTCATCGCCAGGTGTATCAGATCGTGGTGTGGAGTTGACGTTTCCCAGTGACTCTAGAATCTGGTCAGCATGGCGTCTTACAATACTCTCTCCAATGTCCACGGTATACATTAGAGGTCCTTGCCGTGTACAGATCGTTCCTGGTTGCCATTTCTCTGTGTGGTAGCCCCGGGCCAAAACTGGTTGACCTATCTTAAAACTCCTGGTCGGCCTTTCATTCATATTCTGAAACTGCCTGTTCTCCACATCTATTCTGATGTTTGGCTTAACCAAATCCAAGCGGCATCGTAGTCTTCGATTGAAGAACATCATGGCTGGAGTTTGGTTGGTAACCGCATGTGTCGCATTCCGGTAGGCAAACAAGAAGTTATCCACCTTGTGCTGTAGGGGTATATCTTCATTACACATTGCCTTGATAGCCTTCTTGAATGTTTGAACGAACCTCTCGGCCAATCCATTAGTGGCTGGATGATATGGGGCGGATGTGTAATGCTTAACACCATTGTTCTTTAAGAACCTCCGGAACTCTTCAGACACAAACTGTGGTCCATTGTCGGAGCAAATCTGTTCAGGCAGCCCATTCCTGGTGAATATGGTTCGTAAGACTGTGATAGTTTTTTCTGTGGTGGTTGAGGACATTTGTATTACCTCTGGCCACTTTGAATGTGCATCCACCGCAATTAAAAACATCGAGTCCATAAATGGACCAGCAAAATCAATGTGCACCCTTTGCAATGGAGATGAGGGCCACTCCCATGGATGTAGAGGGGCTTGTGGTGGGGCGTTTTGGACCTTCTGGCATCCTGTACAGCTCTTGGTCATCTCTTCGATTTCTCTATCAATTCCCGGCCACCACACAAATGCTCTGGCTAAGTTCTTCATTTTTACCCCTCCCAGATGACCCTCATGAAGCTCATTGAGCTCTCTATCCTTCAATTTGGGTGGAATTACTACTCTGGATCCACACATCAAGGTTCCTCTGCACACTGACAGCTGTTCTCTTCTCGGCGAGAATGCTGGCAGCAGTGGTTTGCCATGTGCTGGCCATCCCTTCACCGTTAAATCATAGACCCAGGAGTGCGTCGGGTCATTTCGTGTTTCCTTTTCTATGTTTGCATTCGTCACAGGGAGACATTCGACTATGGTCGAGTGGAATATCTCCACTGGATCCACTGCAAGTTCTTCTTCCACCGTCGGCAACGGTAGGCGCGACAATCCATCAGCATTCCCATGCTGTTTAGTTCCTTTGTACTCGGTGTCATATTGGTGTGCCCCTAGGAAAAGGGACCACCTCTGTAGCCGTTGTGCTGTCATTATCGGTACGCCATTCTGAGGGTTGAAAATGGAGACAAGGGGTTGATGATCAGTAAGTAGAGTAAATTTCTGACCGTGCAGGTAGTGATAGAACTTCTTCACCCCCCACACCAGGCTGAGGGCCTCTCTGTCAATCTGGGTGTAGTTATGCTCGGCTGAAGTTAACGAGCGTGACGCAAAAGCTATTGGCCTCTCTGAACCATCAAGGAATTTATGTGACAGTACCGCTCCAATGCCGTAGGGAGACGCATCACACGCCAGTCTTATCGGTAGTGATGAGTTGTAGTGAGCCAATACTTCTCTTGAAGTGATTAGGTCCTTACTCTTCTGAAAGGCCCGCTTACATTCATCGCTCCATTTCCACGCTACTCCCGTTTGTAGTAGGGCATTCAGTGGGTGCAGAATTGTGGACAAATTCGGCAAAAACTTATGGTAGTAATTCACCAATCCGAGGAATTACCTCAGTTGCGACACATTTTCAGGTGCTGGAGCCTTAACTACCGCTTCAATTTTGTCAGGGGACTTATGTAACCCCTCTTCATCAAACACGTGGCCACAATACGATATCTGCTTCTTAAAAAACTCGCACTTGGGGCGATTGGCCCGGAGTCCATGTTCACGTAGTCTAGTGAGCACCTGCTCTAGGTTGGCAAGGTGTTCACTGTCATCTTCACCTGTCACTAGGATGTCGCCCAAGTAACACTGAGTCCCCGGAATTCCTTGCAGGACTTGTTCCATCACTCTTTGCCATATCGCCGGAGCTGATGCTACTCCGAATACCAGTCGATTATACTGATACAGACCTTTGTGAGTGTTTATCGTGAGATACTTCCTAGAGGATTCTTCAACCTCCATCTGCAAATATGCTTGTGCTAGGTCAATTTTTGTAAAACGCTTCCCTCCAGATAGTGAGGCGAAGATATCTTCTATCCTTGGAAGAGGATATTGTACTGTGTGAAGGACTGGGTTCATCATCACCTTGAGGTCCCCACAGATGTGAACCTTCCTTGGCTCCTCAGACTTATTGTTTAACGTTTTCTTCATGACAGGAATGATGGGTGTCACCCACTCGCTCCAGTCTACCTTAGATAACATGCCTGCATTCTCCAGATTCTCCAGCTCTGCCTCGACAGCTGGGCAAATTGCATATGGTACCGGTCTTGCGTTGAAAAACTTGGGAATTGCATTCTCTTCTATTTTTATCGAGGCGGTTATGCCTTTAAGAGTTCCCAGTCCTTGTTGAAATACCTCTTTGGCGTTACCTAAGATTGTTGACAATCATCCAGGAGTGACATCGTCATCCTTTTTACCAGCCACCGTCAGTGCCTGAATGGAGTGCCAGTCTAAACTTATCTTTCTGATCCATTCACGTCCCAATAACGGTGGTCCACCATCTTGCAGTATGTACAGATACAATTTCTGTCTTTCCTTGCCGTTGTATTCGACAGGCACCCTTATTTTTCCTCTGGGGTATACTTTTTGCCCTGTGTATGTCTTCAAGACAATGAATGTCTCTTTCAAGGGTATGTGTGAGAATAGCCGCTCGTAGCCTCGTCGATTCATGATGGTTAGAGCTGATCCTGTATCCAATTCCATTTTGACTTGGGACCCTGCTATCGTGAGGGTGACCCAAATGGTTCGGTGATCCTCTTTTGCGATTACGTTGTGAAGTTTGAGACAGCTTAGTCTCTTGTTCCCAGATTCACTATTGCTCATCTGGTCTTCGGAACTACTGTCCGTCATCTTTTGTACTTTCCTGTACGGTTCCTTAGTAGCCTTTTTGTTGTCATCAGTCTTCTTCCCAGACCTGCAAACTCGTGCAATGTGTCCCATCTTTCCGCATTGCCTGCATATTTTGTCCTTGGACCAGCAGTCCTTCTGGTCATGGGTTGTTCTGCCGCAGCGATAACATTTTGCAAATCCCCGTGTCATTTCGTGGGTGCCGTATTCCTGTGGCTTTTGCTGTATTTCCGCAGCTCCCCTTGCTGCTTCTTCGTACGATACTGCCATGCTGAAAGCCTTATCTAGCGTCAGCTCTTTCTCTGAGAGTAACCTCTTCTGGGTTCCTTCACTCAGGAGTCCACAGACAAATTTGTCCCGTAAGGTATCTGCCAGTCCTGCTCCGAACTGGCAGTGCTTTGATAGCTTGCGTAGTTCCGTAAGGTAATCAGCATTGCTCTCATCTCTATGCTGATTTCTCCTGTGGAATTTAAATCTTTCTGCTATCAGCAGCGGTGTAGGATTTAGGTGTTCCTGCAGGATAGCAACAATTTCGTTAAAACTCTTCGCCTTCGGTTTGGCTGGAGTAATCAGGTCCCACAATAGGCCGTACATTCTTGCGCCCATTAAGTTTAGCAGTACTGATGCCTTTTTCTCATCGGCTACTTCGTTTGCCTCGCAATATATCTCGACTCTTTCCACATACGTGGTCCAGTCTTCTATTGCATTATCGAAGGCAGTGATATTGCCAGTCTTTGGCATCTTGGGAATCTAAAATGGCGCCTCCCGCGCTTTGCCTTCTTCCCCAATTTAACAAAATGGCGCCTCCCACGCTTTGCCTTCTTCCCCGCTGGATTAAGATGGCGCCTCCCGCGCTGCCTTCTCTGCTGTTGCTAGCGCTCTTGCTGGCGTTTTATGCCTTGATGGCGATGCCCTATGGTCTTCGCGCAAATCCCCCCGCGCTGCTGCTAACGCTGCTCTCCGCGGTTCCCGTGGCAAACTGCAGCTCCTCGCGGCTTTCTGCGCGTTTAATTTTTATTATTTCCCCGTCGTCGGAACAACCCTGCGGGACTCTTGCCTCCCTCTTCTCGGGTCTGTACGCTGCCCGGCTTCGTAGCACCGGCCGCGCCCTGTGTGCTCCACCCTCTCTCTCTCTCCTCTTCCCGACAACGCTGCTCGGCCCCGTTGCAAAGCCACCCGCTCGAGCTCTAGACCGCCGCAGCCCAGGAAGGATCAGTGTACTACCTGCCACCAGCCCGATTAGCTGAAGCACCATCGATAGGATAACCAAGCCCCGCTCTCGACAGCCTCTCCTGCAAATCTTCAACTCCGCTGACTCAGAGGCGGATGTCCACGGTCGACGCCCATTTCTTCTGTTTCTTTCTTCCTTCTGGCCTCGACCTCTGATAACTTCGCTTCAGGGATGGATCCCCATGAGGTGGTGCAGACTGTAGGTAAGTTCGTATCTGCTCGTCACCAGTATTATGTCCGTGTATAATTGAGACACGGACTGCAGGAGTTGGTTATAACAGGTCTTTACTGAATGGAGGCAACCTGGAACTACTATGCAAATGTTACTACACAGGCTTATATACAGGGGTGGTCACTACTGGTACTGCAGTATACAGGGGCTGCAGAATATAGTTCCTTCTGCAAAGTACATACACTACAATACCCTTGGAGGGTAAGGTCTCCTGTGCAGAGGCCTTTTGGCCCTCCTCCCTCTGGCCACATTTGCCACTCTCTCTCTCTGCGCCTCTACTGCCTCCGAAGGTGCAGCTGGAGGACTATGCCCCGAGTTAGTAGAGTCTCCATTTAATCTTCTAAATGTGGTAAATATGAAGTTTAGAGAAATAAGAACCTGAAAAGTGTTGCTCAGGACCAAAAGTCCTTGTAGGACAGCGTTAAATCTCTCCAGATGTCTCTCTCTCTCAACCTGCGTATACCAAAAAGTTTGCCGACTAGAAAAAGCAGGAAGTGCACGCCTTTAAATAGCGCTCCCCTAGCTCCTTGCCGACTGCAAAATGTCCCCCTCTACCTGTCCACCATGGTTCCTAGTGTTAGGCACTAAGGCAGGGGGCGAGAATCAATTTCTGGTCCAGGGTGCTACCGGGGCGTTGCACGCTTGGATGACATCACAATCTCCGGGCACAGGAGATCGTGGCGGAGGTGTTCAGCTCCACCACAAAATGCCAGGCCAATTTCGCGAGCGGCGCTGAAATCACTGTGCTCGGGCGCTAAGTTGCCAGTGCCCCAGGAGGCGTTAACGGGAGGCGTTAAACAACCCAATTTTCCCCCCATGGTCTCTGCCCATTTAGTATGTCACACACATTCCAAGTTGTGGTATGAAATTCCAACGATACCATTTAGATACAAATGCTATTTTCCATTGTTTCTATCAATACAGCACTGTTTAATTTTCCCACCCACAACAAATGGGTATCCAGGTTTGCTAGACATAGACACCCTTATGGCCTATGTGCTCCCTTGCATAATGTCACTACCTACAGTAACTGAAAAGAATTCCAGTCTCTGAATGTTCAGTTTGTTTACACCAGCTGCACACGATTATTCAAGTCAACGCGTGATCCCCAGGCAGCTGCCACAATGCCTTCATTTTAGATTGTCCACTCTACCACCAATATATGACTCACCAAGCAAGTACCAGCATGTCTCCTAGGTAATCAAGGCTACGCTATGTAGTTATGGCTCATAATATCTTTTTGGTATTTCAGAACACGAGCTGAACATGGGCATTATAAGGAGTATGCATCCACCAGGGTATTCATCAAGCACACCACTGGCATTTTGAAGCAGCACTTCTGGATACATCTGTGAGCAGCATCTGAGTGCAGTGGCGGACCTGACCGGGAGCAGACCGAGGCCCGAGAGCGGGGAGCAGACCGAGGCCCGAGAGCGAGGTGCAGACCGAGGCCCGAGAACGAGGTGCAGACCGAGGCCCGAGAACGAGGTGCAGACCGAGGCCCGAGAGCGAGGTGCAGACCGAGGCCCGAGAACGAGGTGCAGACCGAGGCCCGAGTGCGAGGTGCAGACCGAGGCCCGAGAGTTGGGGAGCAGACCGAGGCCCGAGAGCGGGGAGCAGACCGAGGCCCGAGAGCGGGGAGCAGACCGAGGCCCGAGAGCGGGGAGCAGACCGAGGCCCGAGAGCGAGGTGCAGACCGAGGCCCGAGCGCGGGGAGCAGACCGAGGCCCGAGAGCAGGGAGCAGACCGAGGCCTGAGAGTGGGGAGCAGACCGAGGCCGGGGAGCAGACCGAGGCCCGAGAACGGGGAGCAGACCGAGGCCCGAGAGCGGGTAGCAGACCGAGGCCCGAGCGCGGGGAGCAGACCGAGGCCCGAGAGCGGGGAGCAGACCGAGGCCCGAGCGCGGGGAGCAGACCGAGGCCCGAGCGCGGGGAGCAGACCGAGGCCCGAGAGCGGGGATAAAAGCAGCAACAGACCTGCATCATCAAGAGAAAACAGCAGTGTGACGTTACAGGTAAGGCAGGTAAGTGATTGGTAGTGACTGTGGACTAAGTTTTAAGATAGTGTCTTTGTGCTAAATTTTAAGTTAACATATAACATATAACATAATTTTAAAAACTAAACTTTATTTAATTTAATTAAGACGGAGTGCTAGCAGCAGAGAGTGCCTTTTGAGAGTTTGGGTAAGTGAGAGAGTTAGGGTAAGTGGGGTGTGAGGTGCTGTTTTTGTTTTGTTTTTGTCTTGTTATTCCTGCCAGCCTCAGGAGTAGCAGACATCACGGAGGCGGAGCAGCGAGGTGAGCCACAGTTGAGACAGCCGGGAGCAGCAGCGGGTGTCGAGTCGGGGCAGCGAGGCGAGGCAGCCTAAACAGGCTCCACAGGCAACATTCCAAAGGGAGGTCAGAATTCAAAAGTGACATCACAGCCAAGCTGGTAGGTGATTGGCTGGTTGGTGAGTACTTTTCCTTCCCTTTTAAACCTTTATAAATTGGTAAGTTCAATTAAATAGAGGTGTGATAGTCATCATCTAGAATCGGGGCAGAGAGTATTTAAAAATAATAATAAATTTAATTAATTACATAAAATGGCAGAGCAGGTGATGTGTTACTGCTGCAGTATGTGGGAGCTGGTGGACACCATTGATGTTCGCGGTGACCACATTTGCAGTAAGTGTTGTCTGCTTGAGGAACTCCGGCTCCGTGTTGATGAGCTGGAGTCCGAGTTTCAAACATTGTGACACATCAGGGAGGGGGAGAGTTACCTGGACTCTGTGTTCCAGGAAGTAGTCACACCAATTAGATTAACTAATTCAGATGTATTCCGTGGTCAGGGACAGGAGGGTGTGACTATGAGTGAGGCAGGTACGGGGATCCAGGAGGTAGTGTTGGAGGAGCCGCAGCCCATGCTCTTGTCCAACAGGTTCGAGGCTCTTACTCCCTGTGAGGACAGGAACAGGGACTGCAGGGAGGATGAGCAACCTGGCCACAGCACCGTTGAACGAGGGGCCATTCAAGTGGGGGGAGTAAAAAGAAATGTTGTAGTGGTAGGGGATAGTATCATTAGGGGGATAGATAGGGTTCTTTGCAGCCGAGAGCGAGAGTCCCGAAGGCTGTGTTGCCTGCCCGGTGCCAGGGTTAAGGACATCTCCTCTGGGCTGGAGAGAAACTTGGAGTGGGAGGGGGAGGATCCAGTTGTCGTGGTCCATGTTGGTACCAAAGACATAGATAGGACAAGGAAAGAGATTCTGCTGAGGGAGTATGAGCAGCTAGAGGCCAAATTAAAAAGCAGAACCACAAGGGTAATAATCTCTGGATTACTAGCTGAGCCATGAGCAAATTTGGCTAGGGTAAATAAAATCAGAGAGTTAAATGCGTGGCTCAAAGACTGGTGTGGGAGAAATGGGTTTTGCTTCTTGGGACACTGGCAGCAGTACTGGGACGGGAGAGAGCTGTTCCGTTGGGACGGACTTCACTTGGCCAGTGCTGGGACTAGAATCCTGATGAATTGAATAACTAGGGCTGTCGAGAGGACTTTAAACTAATTAGTGGGTGGGGAGGTTTCAAGAGAGCGAAAAATAAAAATGTCAGCGGAGAAGGCAATAGAGCAAGGTAGCAGTGGGGAAATTAAAAACCAGAGCATGTCAGGAAGGGACAGAATGTATAAAGATAAAGGTAGAGTAGTAAAAGGGATAAAAGCAGGAATAAATTGTCACAAAACATATTTAAAAGTTCTTTATCTGAATGCACGCAGCATTCGTAACAAAATAGACGAGTTGACGGTACAAATAACTACACATGAGTATGATCTGGTGGCCATTACAGAAACATGGCTGCAAGGTGACCATGACTGGGAACTAAACATCCAGGGGTATTTGACAATTAGGAAGGACAAACAGGAAGGAAAGGGAGGTGGGGTGGCTATGTTAATAAAGGATGGAATCACTGCAATAGTGAGAAATTATATTAGGTCAAAGGATCAGGATAGTGAAACAGTTTGGGTGGAGATAAGGAATAATAAGGGGAAAAAGTCACTAGTGGGTGTAGTCTATAGGCCTCCTAACAGTTGCAACTCTGTTGGTCGGAGTATAAATCAGGAAATAGTTGGGGCTTATAATAAGGGAACGGCTATAACCATGGGGGATTTTAACTTTCATATTGACTGGGCAGCCTTGAGGAAGAGTTCATAGAGTGCATTAGGGACGGGTTCCTTGAGCAGTATGTAACTGAACCAACCAGGGGGCAGGCAATCTTAGATCTGGTCCTGTGTAATGAGACAGGATTAATAAAAAATGTCCTAGTAAAGGATCCCCTTGGAATGAGTGACCATAACATGGTTGAATTCCAAATTCAGTTGGAGGGTGAGAGAGTTGGATCTCAAACCAGCGTACTAAGCTTAAATAAAGGAGACTATGAAGGTATGAGAGCAGAGTTGACTAAAGTGGACTGGGAAAATAGATTAAAGTGTAAAACGGTACATGAGCAGTGGTGTACATTCAAGAAGCTATTTCACAACTTTCAAGAAAAATATATTCCAGTGAGGAAAAAGGGGCATAAAAGAAAAGACAGCCATCTGTGGCTAAGTAAAGTAATAAAGGATAGTATCCGACTGAAAACAAGGGCATATAAAGTAGCTAAATCTAGTGGGAGGATAGAAGATTGGGAAGCATTTAAAATCCAGCAAAGAATAACTAAAAGATTAATTAAGAAAGGGAAGATAGATTATGAAAGTAAACTAGCAAAAAATATAAAAACAGATAGCAAGAGTTTCTACAGTTATATAAAAAGAAAAAGGATGGCTAAAGTGAATGTTGGTCCCTTAGAGGACGAGACTGGGAAATTAGTTGTGGGGAACATGGAGATGGCAAAAACGCTGAACAAATATTTTGTATCAGTCTTTACAGTAGAGGACACTAAAAATATCCCAACACTAGACAAACAGGGGGCTGTAGGGGGGGAGGAGCTAAACATGATTAAAATCACTAAGGAGGTGGTACTCAGTAAGATAATGGGACTAAAGGCGGATAAATCCCCTGGACCTGATGGCTTACATCCTAGGGTCTTGAGAGAAGTAGCGGTAGGGATTGTGGATGCATTGGTGGTAATTTTCCAAAACTCCCTGGATTCAGGAAAGGTCCCAGCAGATTGTAAAACTGCTAATGTAATGCCCTTATTTAAAAAGGGAGGCAGACAAAAGGCTGGAAACTATAGACCAGTTAGCCTAACATCTGTGGTTGGCAAAATGTTGGAGTCCATTATTAAGGAAGCAGTAACAGGACATTTGGATAAGCATAATTTAATCGGACAGAGTCAGCATGGTTTTATGAAGGGGAAATCATGTTTGACAAATTTGCTCGAATTCTTTGAGGACGTAACAAATAGGGTGGATAAAAGGGAACCAGTGGATGTGGTGTATTTGGACTTCCAAAAGGCATTTCACAAGGTGCCACACAAAAGATTACTGCACAAGATAAAAAATCACAGGATTGGGGGCAATATACTGGCATGGGTGGAAGATTGGCTATCTAACAGAAAACAGAGAGTTGGGATAAATGGTTCATTCTCGGGTTGGCAATCAGTAACTAGTGGTGCTCTGCAGGGGTCAGTGCTGGGACCCCAACTCTTTACAATCTATATTAATGATTTGGAGGAAGGGACTGAGTGCAACGTATCCAAGTTTGCCGACGATACAAAGATGGGAGGGAAAGCAGTGAGTGAGGAGGACATAAAAAACCTGCAAAAGGACATAGACAGGCTAATTGAGTGGGCAAAAATTTGGCAGATGGAATATAATGTTGGAAAGAGTGAGGTTATGCACTTTGGCAGAAAAAATCAAAGAGCAAGTTATTATCTAAATGGAGAGAAACTGCAAAGTGCTACAGTTCAAAGGGATCTGGGGGTCCTGGTGCATGAAACACAGAAGGTTAGTATGCAGGTATAGCAGGTGATCAGGAAGGCCAATGGAATCTTGGCTTTTATTGCAAGGGGGATGGAGTATAAAAACAGGGAAGTCATGCTGCAGTTATACAGGGTACTGGTGAGGCCACACCTGGAATACTGCGTACAGTTTTGGTTTCCATATTTAAGAAAAGATATACTTGCTCTCGAAGCAGTTCAGAGAAGGTTCACTCGGTTGATTCCGGAGATGAGGGGGTTGACTTATGAGGAAAGGTTGAGTAGGTTGGGCCTCTACTCATTGGAATTCAGAAGAATGAGAGGCGATCTTATCGAAACATATAAGATTGTGAGGGGGCTTGATCGGGTGGATGTGGTGAGGATGTTTCCACTGATGGGTGAGATTAGAACTAGGGGGCATAATCTTAGAATAAGGGGCTGCCCATTCAAAACTGAGATGAGGAGAAACTTCTTCACTCAGAGGGTGGTAAATCTATGGAATTTGCTACCTCAGAGGGCTGTGGAAGCTGCGACATTGAATAAATTTAAAACAGAGATAGACAGTTTCCTAGCTGATAAGGGAATAAGGGGTTACGGGGAGAGGGCAGGGAAGTGGACGTCAGTCTAAGTTCGGATCAGCCATGATCCTATTGAATGGCGGAGCAGGCCCGAGGGGCCGTATGGCCTACTCCTGCTCCTACTTCTTATGTTCTTATATAATACATCCCAGCTAAGGTTTCAAGGATCTTGATAGTATAATGCTTGCTGTACAATTTCACCCTGCAAAGAGGTAAGCATCATGGAGGGCCTAGAAGAGAAAATCTCCCCAGCGTGTTAAGTGGACCATGAAAAAAAGTAGGAGGAACCTGTGGAGGCTACAGAGCAAAACCTGATGCTGATTTCAGGAGCCATTATGTAGGCTCTAAAACAGGAAACCTTGGCCAGGATTATCCTCCCAGCGGCAGTGTTCTGCCAGGGCATGAATTCTACCTATTCATTAGCCTTAAACGGTGAATTCTGGATCTCCTGCCGTAAGATTGGTAGAAATTCTGAGAGAACCCCCATGGAAATTCTACCCAAGATCTTTAATCTCAACCCATGTTATGTGTTTGTGTGCCTACTGTTTGCTTCAATGGGTGCTTCTCATTGGTGGCAGTGCATTACATATGTGCTTTTAAACCTAGCCTTGTAATTTGTCTAAATGTTGCTTGATTGACAGGAGTACATGAGGTGGTTAGCTGTTCTGTAGCATAGGGAGCTCTAGGGATTGAAGTAACCTATGCTTCTCAGCAACTGATCTCTGAGGTGGACCGGCTGCTCGCTCCACCAATTTTGCAACTTTATTGGCAGCGTGCACACTTTCTGACACCTGCAGCCATCAAAGGGGGCTGTTAGGGGTACAGGTGTGTTGCCATCTTGAGAGACAGTACCATCATCCATTCCCATTCCTAATGTGTTCTGCTGCTAGACCCTACCTCACAATGGCCACTGATTGGTGTGAGGACAGAACTAAAGGCACCAATGGTACCAGTGAAATCCTGCTTCGTGGCTCTCTCTAGCCAGTCCCCAAGAATGTCAAAATTAGATGAAATTCTCGTTCCACTCTGTGACACCAGGCCCATGGCAGCAATCTGTGCCTGCGAGAAACACTACCTGGCTTCAGAGCCTCTGACATGACATGCTTGGCTGCAGATATCACTGCTGTTACCATATGCTCGTTAATGGACTGCAAAACAATCAGGTAAGGTTGTGAACCTGCCACTAGTGGGCTCCTCCTCTCAAGCTGTTATCTGCTTATTCAACTGTAAACAGAATGTAGTCTTTTGCACCAAACATTTGTGCCTCATTTCACATGTGACATGTATAACTTTAGATGGGTGTGAGTTTAGCCTCATCCACAGTTTATAAGCTAAACCAGATTCTGTCTCATGCGAAACGGTGGAAAAGTATAATACTGCAGATGCTGAAAATCAAAAACAAAATCTGAAAATGCTGGAAATGCTCAGCGGGTCAGGGAGCATTTGTGGGAAAACAGAAGCCAGTCAGTCAACATTTCAGATCTAAGACCCTTCCTCAGTACTGCGTGCAGATATTATTTCCCAGAAACCTTAAGATGGCCAACAGGCCGCAGCATATCTGGACTGATATAATGCTGTTTGTTCTTGACCTTCAGACTGGTTGACATGTTAATCAAACCAGGAAGTTCATATTTCAGAGGTGCAAACGATACCCAGACCTCACGATCCCTTATCCGATCCGACACGCTTACCTGAGGGCTGCTGGGTCGCTAACACTGGCCCAGTTTTTCGGTACTTTTTGCCGGCGGGCTCTGAGACCGCACTGGCTTCATTATAATGAGGCCTGAGGCAAAATAGCTAGGGAGCCTCAGGCCTCGCCATTCAAGTGCAGCAGGGAACGAACCCTGGGGGGTTATTTTGGTAAAAGGGTGAAAACAGGTGCGAATGTGTGCTATGCTAATAAGACACGCCTGTTTGAAAGTCTGGGTTTAGCACCAATTTTGGTCCTATTTGCTGATTACCATAATTTGAATTTGCCTGGAGGTGCTAAAGCAGAGACACCTGCAGGTATAGCACACAAGCACTGGTTTGATGCAATTTTCATGGATATATATTTCATAGTATATGTGGGCTCCACTGGTTCAGGGACCGAGTGAGAGGGCACATAGGTTCTCGGACACGGCACTGGAAGCCCAGAGGAGGAGGGGTGTCCAGTATTCATGGGGGGAAGGAGTCCACCTCACCCTCTTGTCCCTTTCTCCTGCAGCAGCAGGTGCTGCTCTGCCTGGCCTCATGTCCTCCCCCCTTCTTCCTGCAGACCAAGGGGGACCACTAGCAAGATGCTGGTGACCAAGCATTCCCTTTCTCCTGGTGACTCCTATAAGGTGTCTAATCCTACATTACAACAGTGACTCCACTTCAAACGTACTTCATTGGCTGTAAAGCGCTTTGAGACATTCGGTGGTTGTGAAAGGCACTATATAAATGCGAGTCTTTCTTTTCTTTCTAATCAGGTAGAGTAGCACAGCACTTATTTTTTTTAGGTGAAGCCCTCAGAGAATTTCTTGAATAAATGTTGATAGAGTGTTGGTGAAGTCTTGACAAACTGTCCCAGAAAGTCTCCCGATGTGCTTTAGAAGTCCTCTTCAAACCTCCAGCAGCAAGTGAACAGTAAAAAGTGATATACCTTTAAGTAGCGCTCAAAATCCTCAGCAACGACTAGCCTCAAGCATGTGATGGTAACTCCTTGGCAGGCAGTCAATACCCTCAACAACTATTAGTGATTACCAAAGAGTCTATTTTTATAGGCTGGGCCTCTGAGGTCTGCATCTTGATCCTCTATAGCAAAGCTAGAACCTGGGCTTGCTCTCCTGCAAGCCATGCCTTGGGCTTCCCTTTCCACTGCCTCCTGCTAACAAGTGCTGTGTAAATCCTTTCTTGCATCCCCCTCTACCTCACTATCTATCCCAACTGATATCTGAGCTGGTGCTTGGAAAAGCGAGTGACAGTGCTTCTTTGGAAGGTTCTCCCTCTAAGGTTTTGCTTCATCTTCCGAAGGATAAAGGAAAAACCTAGCAAAGGAACAAGAAACAAAGCAGTAAATGAATGTCAGGGTTAGAAAGCACCAATGTGCTACACAGTGAGAGGAAAGAGAGATTGCAGTAATAAAGGCAGACAGCCTGCTGTGGGCTTGTACCAGCCTATCTTCAATAGGAATATAAAAGCAGGAGTAGGCCATTTATCAATGAGATCATAGCTGGTCTGTGACCTAACTCCATATACCCGCCTTTGCCTTATATCCCTTAATACCTTTGGTTAACAAAAATCTCTTAATCTCAGTTTAAAATTATCAATTGACCGAGCATCAATTGCCATTTGTGGAAGAGAGTTCCAAACTTCTAGCACTGCTTGTGTGTAGAAGTGTTCCCTAACTTAATTCCTGTAAGGTCTGGCTCTAATTTTTAGGCTATGTCCCCTAGTCCTAGACTCCCCAAAAAGAGGAAATAGTTTATTCACTTAATCTATGCTTCCATCTATCACTGCTTACAATGCCGACTATCTTTGTGTCATCGGCAAACTTGGATATGTGGCACTCTATCCCATCATCAAAGTTGTTAATAATGACGGTGAATAGTTGAGGCCCCAACACAGATCCCTGTGGGACACCCTGGGCTGGATTTTGTGAATGGAGGCGACTTGGAGGCGGGACTGCTGCTTGTCATGTCAATGTCCCGCCTCCATCCTCGCCTGACCAATCAGAGGGATTTTCCACTGATTGATCTTGTTAAGCCCGCCCTGCGGACTCAGCAGGCCAATTAGGGAGGAAGTCACTGACAGATCACACCAATGTCAGACGTGCTGTCAAAACTTCTTGAAAGAAGAAATGACAGCATTTGACAGCTCTGTGAAGCTGTCAAACACTGACATTCCCTTTAGTTTGATGAGGCTTTGTGCTGAGGACTCATCAACCTTTCAAATTCATAAATTTCACGTCTGTCGGCTCTCCCCATCCAGCACGGCTAAAGGCTGTAGAAAGAAAACAAGTGTACACTTTTTTAAACTTATCACTCACCTTGCATACTTACCACTCCACACTTGCACCCATCATTCACCTCTACATCTTACTTCCAGGTGCCTCCGACCACCGCAGACCTCCTCCACACCTCCTCCAACCCGACGGGGTTCTCCGAGGTTGGGAAGCCTTCACCTGTGAAGGTAAAATGGCACTAATCCTTTTTTCTGCCTGTTAACTACCTGTTAACACGCAGTTAAAAGGATTAAATGCCTTTTCCGCCTCCAGGAGACGGGACCCAAAGCTGCACATCCTCCCGCCTCCTGGCAAAAGAGCACAGAGGTCGGATGGGGGCGAGTTTGCCATCTGCCCCCACTTTCTCCAATTTTACCCGCTGTCCCGCCTCCGTGCCCGCCTCCTCGGGGCTTGGAAAATCCAGCTCCACTAGTCACATCCTGCCAATTAGAATACCTGACCATTATCCCTGCTCTGTGTCTCAGCCAATTTCCTAACCAGGTCAATAATTTGCCTTCAATTCCATGAACTTCAACTTTAGTTAACAGTCTCCTATGAGGGACTTTATCAAATTCCTTCTGGAAGTTGATATAAATAACATCCATAGACATTCCCCTGTCCTCTTCTTTAGTCACCTCTTCAAAAAATTCAATCAGGTTGCCAGGTATGACCTACCCTTTACAAATTCATCTCTGTGATCAACTGAAAATTTTCAAGGTGTTCAGTCACTCTATCCTTAATTTTAGACCCTAATTATAGATGTCAGGCTAACTGATCTATAATTCCCTGGTTTCCCTCTCTCAACTTTCTTAAATAGTGGAGTGACATGTGCAATTTTCCAATCTAAAGGAATGGTTCCTGAATCAAGAGAACTTTGGAAGATTATAGCTGCAATGTTCCCGCCTACTTTCTTTAAATCCTTGGCATGGAAACCATCTGGTCCTGTAGAGTTGTCACTCTTTAGTGCCATTATTTTCTTAATTACTGTTATTTTGCTTATGTTAATTTTGGTGAGTTCCCGTCTCTGATTCAATATTAGTTTCCTTGGGATGTCCGGCATGCTATCCTTTTACTTTACTGTAAATGCTTCTGGATGTTCATTACTCCAAGATTTGCATAGCCTCCTCCTCCATCTGAGTGAGGGGGTGAATGGAAGCATTCTCCCCACCAGAGGTTCAGGGTGTCTCCTCTTGTTGTGGGCTATCTTCTCCTGCAGAAAGAGATGCAGAAAGTTACTATTGCTTTGTTGTAAACTGATGCTCAACAGCGTGAAGCTTCTTCATCTAGAGCAGTGGTTCTCAAACTGGGGTCCGCGGACACCTGGCGGCCCATAGAGACATTCCAGGGGGTTCACTCTCACTCACTTTGCAACGAGCGCTCCCTGCAGTCGAGCCGATTCCTCTCCCTGGTGCCACGACCCTGTGCCATCCTCCCGACGTGTGACTAGAGCGCCTGCGGGGCCCTTCAAACACATGCCTGAACATGTTCACGGAAACACGTACAATCCCACAGTGCCGCTGTTACAAAAGATGCCAGTGGGACTGTAGTGTATGTACCCGTCTACCTTTAAGAGAACTATTGTATGTAACCGTCCACCTTTAAGAGAACTACTTTAGGTGTTGCACTACTTTGTTGGCTTCTGTATACTGTAATACCGACGGTGACCACACCGGTATATAAGTGCTGTGTCAGGAGTTATTGGGCAGATTCGCCCTGACCTTCAAATAGTAAAGTCCTGTTTTAAGTTACTCTTGGAGTCTGTGTATTAATTAACTAAACAACCCACAGACTTTACAGTGGCGACGAGTCCGATCGTACCCTGCGGCAACAATAATTCCGAAGCAGTTAACGAGCGTCGAGAAGAGGCAACCGCCCTCGTCATTCTGCTGGGAGAAAACTCGAGTCTGCAGAGCTGGAAAGGAGGAAGAATTCAGAGACAAAGACTTCCATCAGCAACAGGCACTGACTGTCCCTTCTGCCACGGTGAGGAGTGAGCCGATCAGCACGAGAAGCAAGGCGGCCACGGGGACTGTGAGTAAGGGAAAAGTAAAAAGAATAACCGGAGGATAAGGGCGGTGCACTCGACCACGGTCGAGGGGGAAAGGAGCCGGACAGAAGTCGGGCCCAGAGGCGCTGAGACTGGGGCAGCGTGGAGCAAGGAAGCCGCGGTACAGACAGGCTGGGGACGCAACGGCGTCGTGAGACATCTAGACCGCGACCGGCGAAAAAGGCCGGGCAGCGACCGAAGCCACGAAGTGCTGCGACCGGGAGCGTAGGCGCGGGAAGATATAAAAACTCAGACGCAGCCGGGGAGGGAAGCACCGGACTGCGAGAGGGCTGGGAGGTGCGATTGGGAGCCGAGCGAGCGGGAGAGGCAGAGCCGACCAAGGGAGACTGAGCGAGAGCCAGTCCAGCGGCTGAAACTGTTCGCCGTCAACAGGGTGTACCCAGCGCCGGTAGAGCCGAGCGAGCGGGAGAGAGACAGAGCCCGAGCAAGGGGAACTGAGCGAGAGCCAGCCCAGCGGCTGAAACTGTTCGCCGTCAACGGGGTGTACCCAGCGCCGGTTGCCCTGCCGAGAAAAGGGAAAGCACTGAAGCCGACGCGCAGGCTGTGAACCTGAAAGCCAGCGGCCGTCGCCCGTGGGGAAAGTGTACCCCTCCCGCCAGGGGAAGAAACGCGGGAAGCCGCCATTAGGCGGAGAAGACGACAGAAGCGGGAAACCGCCATTGAAGTGGGCGGGGAGAGAAGATAAGCGCGGGAAACCGCCATTTTCGCGGGAACCGCCATCTTGGAAAAAAAAAAGAAAATTTAAAGAAATAATTCGTGGTGTTATCAGGAAGAGAGGAAGATGCCTAAGCGTGGTAACATCAACGATTTTAATTCCGAGGTAGAAGACTGGGCCACGTATGTGGAACGCATTGAGATCTATGGTGAGGCCAATAAAATAGAAGAAGATGACAAAGCTATAACCTTGCTAAACTCGATGGGCGCGAAGACATACGGGCTCTTGAAGCATCTACTATCACCAGCTAAACCGGCGGACCAGACTTTCGATGATATTGTGGCTGTTCTGAAGGATCACTTGAACCCCACACCATTGATGTTGGCGGAACGATTCAAATTCTATGCGAGAACGCAAAGGAAAGATGAAAGCAACGCAGAATACTTGGTCGAACTGCGTAGACTAGCGAAACACTGCCAGTTTGGAGGGAATCTGACAGAGGCGTTGCGAGACAAATTCGTGTGCGGAATGTCGAAGGAAGAAACACAAAAACGACTGCTCGAAGAGAACGATCTTACACTTGAGAAGGCTGTCCTTATTGCTGCATCGAACGAAGCCGCAGCGAAAGGAACGGCGGAAATGCAGCTAAAGGCAGCGGCACTCAGGGTGCAGCAAATTACTTCGGGTACAACGAAATGCTATCGTTGTGGGAAGACAACACACGACCAGAACCAATGCTGGTTTAAAAACCAGGAATGTAGGAAATGTGGCAAGCTCGGTCACATAGCTAAGGTATGCCGGTCAGGAAAGAAGACCAACAATAATGAGTCACCACAAAAGAGGTACAGAAAGGTACATGAGGTGACTAGGAAGAGTCCGGAAGAACAGAATTCGGACTCACACTCCAACTGCAAGGAACTGGATAGTCTGAGAATTCACAATGTGAGTAATGAAGCTGACCGACAAGCTATCTGGATCACACTACAGATTGCAAAAGTCCAAGTGAAAATGGAAGTGGACACCGGATCGGCGTTGACGGTCATGAATAAGCATGATTATGAAAAGTTACTCAAGCATATTCCCCTACGGGATACGGAACTAGTATTAAAGACATACACGGGGCACAAAGTATACCCCATCGGAAAGATAGAAGTCAAGGTGAGATACAAGGACAAAGAGCACCAAAGGATGGACCTGTATGTGTTGCCTGAGGGAGGTCCACCACTTCTGGGACGGGAGTGGATCAGGAAAATAAAGATAGACTGGCATTCACTAAACACCATGACGGTAGATTCCGGAAAGGAAGATGTCAAACCTGAACGGTTGTCCAGAATATTAGACGAAGCTAAAGAGGTATTCCAGCAAGGACTGGGAACACTGCGAGGAATTAAAGCAAAGGTTAAGATTGCAGAACATGCAAGCCCAAAATTTTTCAAAGCCAGATCGGTACCTTACGCGATACGACCTGCTGTGGAGGCAGAACTGGAAGAACTTGAACGATCAGGGGTGCTGTCAAAAGTGGACTGGAGTGAGTGGGCCACGCCCATTGTTCCCGTCATGAAGTCTTCACCAAGTGACAAGCCAGGGGGACCGGGGAAGGTCCGCATCTGCGGAGACTTCAAGATCACAGTGAATCCGGTGCTTCACACGGTACAATACCCGCTTCCGCGGATTGAAGATATCTTTGCTTCGTTGGCTGGAGGGAAACACTTCACCAAGATAGACCTGGCACAGGCATACTTACAAATGGAAGTCGAGGAAGAGTCGCATCAGTACCTCACCATCAACACACACAGAGGCTTGTATCGTTATAATAGACTGGTTTTTGGGGTAGCTTCAGCTCCAGCAATTTGGCAGAGGGCCATGGAGCAGGTATTACAAGGAATTCCAAGCACGCAGTGTTACTTAGACGATATCCTGATTACGGGAGAAGACGAAGAAGAACACCTCACGAATTTGAAACTGGTGCTCACTAGGTTGAAGGAATATGGCCTTCGAGTTAATCGCAAGAAATGTGAGTTCTTCCAAAAACGGATCTCGTACTGCGGTCATGTCATTGACCGAGAGGGGCTGCACAAGTCACCTGACAAGATAGAAGCTGTCGTGAAGGCCCCCGCTCCGGAAAACGTATCACAGTTAAGATCATTCTTGGGGTTGATTAATTATTATCACAAGTTTCTGCCGAATCTATCCATGGTGCTGCATCCGCTGAATGCTCTGTTGCGGAAAGAAGTACCATGGAAGTGGAGTGAGGAATGTAAAAAGGCCTTTCGCAGAAGCAAGGCGTTGATTACCTCTGAAGAAGTGTTGGCTCATTTCAACCCAACGTTACCTCTTCGTCTAGCTTGTGATGCTTCCCCCTATGGAATTGGAGCAGTACTTTCACACAAGTTACCAAATGGCTCGGAAAGGCCAGTGGCATTCGCGTCCCGATCATTGACCTCCGCGGAGCGAAATTATGCTCAAATAGATAGGGAGGCCCTCAGCCTTGTGTGGGGCGTAAAGAAATTCAATCATTACCTGCAGGGCAAGAAGTTCACATTACTGACAGACCACCAGCCGTTGGTGTCCATATTCAACCCTAACAAGGCCGTTTCCACCATGACAGCGCAAAGGTTACAGAGGTGGTCCGTGTTACTTGGGGCACACCAATATGACATCGAATACAAAAGGTCCAAACAGCATGGAAATGCTGATGGGTTATCGCGCTTGTAGGGGGTTTCTCTTGCTCTTTCTGGTCTCCTGCCAGGCTTCGTGCAATAATTACCCTTGAGTGGTTCGACCCACTCCCCCCTACGGTTCTAGACCTTGGACTTAGGTGCAGAGAACAGTAGTGCAGAGAAAGAACTCAATAGACCAGGTTGAATAGCACGAAATGGATGCTTTTATTTTTAAACAGTTTGAAGCATTACAAAATACATATCATAGGCACAGATTAAAGTTACTACAATCATGCACAAATTTATGAACTTGACTCTATGGAAATGGGGAACACACGGCACATCGAAAAAGGGGAAACACATTACGATTTCCCTTAACTCCCTCCCCTATACCTAAACTAAGTTTCGACCTGGGGAACTTGGGATCATGCTCACCACTCTCGAAATCGCGAGAAAGGGGGGTTCGCAGCCTTTTTGGCACCGCTTTCCGTCGTCACGTGGATTTGGAAACTTCTGGCGCAGTCGATATTCTCTCCTCCCTCGAGGCGGTGGGGTAGACCCAGCCTCGATGAGCGCTCGTTAAGGTTGAGATCCACCAAGTCAATTTGGGTTCATGGAGCAGACCCAGATGCAGGCTATGCACTTGGGAGAATCTTGTGGCATCGATCGCCGGTTCTCCAGAGGGTTTCTTCTCCGTCGGCCTGGGTCGTCGATGATCTCCCGACCCCAGTACCCGGGCCACCCTCGTCGTCTTCTCGTCGTGGCCGAGCCTTGTTTGGCTGAACACCGACCACGTTGTCCTTTTTCCGAAACCGTCCGTCTTTAAAAAGACGAAAACGTTTTCATCGATCTGCCGAAGTGGAAGAGGCGCCGATCCGGGCACCGTCCGCCCTTCGTTCGTTCCTCGTAGAAGAAAGTTCTTGAAGAAAATGGAAGCCTGAAGTCGCCCAACAAGAAAGCCGTGGCAGTGAAGAAGAAGTTGTTCAAGTAACCCGGAGTCCGAAGTTTTTTAGCTGGACTTTCAATCCATAGTTATACTCTTTTGGGACAGTCTTATCTCCCGCCAAATCATAGTCCTGTCATTGTATTAATTTTGGCGGGCAGAAATCTCTGCAGGGGCGCTTTGTCTTGTAACGGAGCCGGTGATAACTTAAACTGGCCTTCCTGGCCGATAATGTCTTTCAATGTCTTTTGCATTGTCACCGTGGCTCGGTTCGCATATTGATCGGTCCGGACATTTTCCTTGATGGCTGCTAAACGGTTTTTCCTTTGTACGATAAATGGGTATAAGTGTTTTTACATTGTCCGCCCATATCTTGATGGGCCCCATCCTGTACTTATAATCCATTGAATATGTATGCTGTTGCTCTGAGTTTCGGTTCCCAGAGATTGGCTTTCGTGGGCTCACTGTCTTCAATCCACAAGCCTGTCTGGCTTGCAGTAACAGAAATAAAATGGTTCATAAACTGATCACGGGGCCTGGCGGCCATTTTGTATGCCCTTTTATCAAAGGTTTTTCTGTGCAAGCTTACTTTGGTCAATAAACAGTCTTAATTTTATCCAGTTTTCTTGCGTGATTTTTGCTGAAAATTGCGAATCTTACAGGCCCCCCTGTGATACTGATAGCTTGCTTAAAGTATCAATAATCCTTGATGAGCAAATTTTCCCTGATTCCCCACATCCAAACATTCCTGGCACTTAACTATCTATGCCCCTCACGACACATGCAGTTCCCATTTCCGGAGAAAAATGAAAATTACCTCATGCACATTTGGAATCATAGACAGCAAATCTTAAACTATAACACCTTCACCTGTCAGATGGGCAGGGGTTGATACCCTTTTGCGCCATCTGCATGCATCTTTTATTAATCCAAAAAAACTTAAGAACAACTAATAACATGACAATACTTATTTCCTTATAACCCAAAACAATCAAAAAAAAAAAAAAAAATTTTTTTAAATGGTGGGACGCTTAATCTTATACTAGCAGCTTAGAGTGGGGTATCTGCTTCCCCCATCTGCACATAGCGTTCTCTCCATTCTCCTGTGTTCTCGTGCCTCTGGAGGCGTTTGCCTCTTTTGCAATGCACGAAGAGCAAAAATATCACAATCAAAACCTGACATACTACTAGGATATGGGATGCTATTCTAATCCAGGCGGGGACCTCTATGTTGGTGAACAAGTCCCACCATGGTGGGATGGTTATATCCAATATGTCTTTTCCTATCTCTAAAGTCTTCTGCTCCAGTGTATAGAAATGTTTCTGCGAAACTATAACGGCTTTTAAAACCTTGGTGAGGTGTTCGGGAAGAGGGGGAATGACATAACCAAAATGCGCGACAAATCGTTGTAAGTCTGTGAAATTCTCTTTGATAGTGATGTGTACAGTGGAGGGCGCAGGAATGGGAACAATTCGTTGTTGTGCCACTTGAACCTCGGCCCTGGGTTTAAAACAGAAACTGCTATCACCGACCGAACACCACTCGTGTTGTCCATATCGGTACTGAGGCGCTGCAGTGGTGACGCAGTATGTCCCACCCCCGATATATGCTACCTGTGGGGGCACATGGTCCTCTGCCATTGCCTCCATGGTGCAATTCACCGGCTTCGCGCTAGCGGTTCTGAACCCGCACTGTGGTTTCAAAAAGGCATTCAAGTGCTGGGGACACAGGATGATGTGTGCTCCCCGGCTCCGACATCCCGAGAGGTCGGTGCCTGTCATCGTACGCTCCCATCTGATGACGTAAGGCGGGACCACTGCGTAACGAATGTGTGCGCCCCCCTGAATGACTCCAATGTTCTCTACTCTGTATACCGGGGCGGGCTTTGCTGCGGGACCCAACACCGGCATTCTTACTACTATTCCCATAATAGTGTGATTCGAATGTCCGCAGTCCACTGGAACTGGGTATGCTTCTGCGGCTAGTCTGAGCTGGCACGGGCTTAATGCATTCTCAAAAGGGTGGAGCGCTTGCAAGTGCTTGTTGCTGATCCAGGACGGGACCAAACCCTGTTTTAAATCCTCAAGATTACTGCGGCTCTCGCCCAATAACCACGCCCCGTACAGCACACAGGCCTCGTTTTGCGCAGCTTGATCGGACGCATTCCGATCCTCCTTAATGAGTGCATTTACCGTTCTCGCGTGTTTCTCCAGCTCAGCAATTATGTCCTTAAAGTGTAGTGTCATGGCCTGGTCCTCATGCAACTCAGAACCCACGACCTTGTTTTCGTCTGTCAATATGTTCCTTAACTGGGCTTTTAAACCGTTGATCTGTGTCTGCAGTTCCACGTTATCTAGAGCGTTGACAACAGATGTCCCGGTATTAAAAGCAGTGAATATGTCATTTACAGTACCCCTTCTTTGCCTCCCGACTCGATCCAAAACTTCTGGCAGTGTGGTGTATAATTTGTCTCTGTCGATGTCGGCAAAATCAAATTCGTAAAATTGTCTAAACATACTGGTTAACAGGACCTGGTATAATTGTTCCGTTTCTTTGGGACACCACTCCGGCAATCTTACCTCAGTGAGATTTAAAATCACTGAGGCCACCGCGTAGTGTACCCCTTGGTACAGCACCTGACCGGTGGGTACCAATACTAAACCGTTCCCGGGTCCCCTGGTGGTGGTTGGGCACCCTCCTTTCTGGGCTAGTGCTACCGGAAGCGTGGGCAGGGGCTTGCGTGGGCGGGTGATGAGTTCAGTGGCGTTCACCGGAATAGGGGAGTATGGGGCTCCGCACGCTCGAGTGCTAACATCCCATCTCATCCCCTTCCCTTCATCCTGCCACTGCCTCTGGAAGAAGATGGACACGCCCTTGGGGCAGACGCGTCTCGAACCCCACATACAGACATATATTCCCTCATCCGGTTCCCACCATTTGTCCCAACACACACGTAATTGTCCGTGAGTTCCCGTAATAGTCCGATGGGTATTATTACCCAGTCGCTCCCACTCGACCGTAGAGTTTCTCATGTCCTTTCCCAGCTTTCGTAGCCACCACCATCGCCTTGGTGGTACGTTCCCATTGCACACCAGACAAATCCTCTTTCCCACGGTGACGCCGACTCTGGGCGCTAGGATCCTCACTCGAGGGCACGTTAATGAAGTCTCTTGGTAGGCAAAACCGAAATTGCTGGAATATTCCGTAGAATTCGTTCCCAGCCAACCTGGCCATCTCCCTTGGTGGAAGTAGGTGGCGGTTTCCTCTACCTCTCGCTCCCCCGTCCCATCCGTTGCGATGGGGGCCGTGTCCCCGGAGCACCCGAAAATGATGACGTCCTTGGTGCGGCCTCGGTAGGCCCACCCGCACCCGATCGCCATGAACGCGACGACAATCCTTTCCATCGTATCCCAGGTTTCTGTAACCAACAAAATGATGTAGCCGGGCTCCCGATAGGTGCTGGCCTAAATTAATTGGACGCGCGGGTTCCTGGACCCCGCTCCCTAACAAACACACATACCGGGCAGACTTCAAAATTGTACTCTTAACACCATATACTTTACATTCCTTAAACTATGACCATAATTACCTATCTTAACTTATGTACAGCGCCGCCCTCCGTGGGGCGGCTTTCCGAATCCCTGTGAGGTCTGTCGTGTGCCACACCCTGCGGTGGGGCTGCATTGATCTTTGGCCTTGATCCCCCGCAGCCTGTCGCTGCTGAACGGGGATCATGTCTTCCTGGGGCTGCTTTAAACCGTGGTTGGGGAGGATGGGGAGAATCTGGCCAAAATTTTCTGGGCTGGGGCGCTCGAGCTGACCTACGAGGGGCTGCTTTGGGTTGGGCTCCCGGGGCCGATGGACCTGGGGTCGTGACTGTTACCGTCACAGCCTGTGGTTCCTCCACAGCTGCCGGCTCCAGCTCCCCTTCCTCAGGCTCCGCCCCCCCGGGGTCGGGATCTGTGGCTTCCGACTCCACCTCACCTGTCCCTACAGGTAACGAGTCTTCACCCCCACTCCCTACCTCCCCCAAGCTTGAGTCGAGGGCGGGACTGCCGTCCTCTGACTCTTCCTCCTCCGTGATTGGGTCTAAAGCGAGGTTGAGCTGTTCGGGCTCTCCCCTGCCTAAATCCCATTCAAAAGATGAGACCTCCCACTCCAATGGGATGGCCTCTCCCTTCACGCAGGCTACTGCTCCAGCCTGTGTGGTCTGTGACTCTGTTACAGGCTGAGGATCTTTGTTCTCAGACCTGGTCCCCTTTGGTGGCCCTGGTGTACCCGGTTTAAACAGTTTACACTGGTTGATGTGAAACCATTTGGTACGTCGGGGCGTCTTCACTGCATAAACCATGGGGCTGGCTTTGTCTACAATGCTGTATGGCCCCATGTACAGTGGTTCAAAACTCCCTACCCTGGCGTAGTTTCGGACCATGACCTGGTCCCCGACTACCCACTCTTGTTGTTTCCGAGGTTCCAACAACAGTTTATTTCCCTGGTGCTGTCTTCCCATGTTCCCAGCCGCCTGCCCATAAATCTGTCTCAGGCGCTCCAAGAGGGTTTGGGCGAATTTGTCCCGTTTCACCTCTCGGAGCTGGCCCTCAGTGAGCACCGGGGCTAGCACATGGGTGGGTGTTCGCATGATCCTTCCAGTCATTAACTCGTGCGGGGAATACCCCGTGCTTTTGGACTGGCTGGCTCGGATCCCCATGAGGACTAAAGGCAGGACCTCCGCCCATTTCTGGGGCGAGCCCATTGTCTCTTTCCTCAGCTTTTCCTTGAGGGTCCGATTCATACGCTCAACAATCCCGGATGACTGGGGATTGTATGCTACGTGCCACTTTCCCTCAATGCCCAAGAGCCTGAGGGCGTTCTGCATTACTTGACCGGTGAACTGACTCCCTTGGTCGGACTCTACAAAACGGGGGAGTCCCCACCGTGAGAACACTTCCCGAATCAAGATCTTAGCAGTACCCAGTGCCGTAGCTGTTCTGCACGGGAAGGCTTCTACCCATTTGGTGAACACATCTACCAGGACAAGGCAGTACTTATAGCCTCCCTGGGCGGCGGGCAGGGGCCCTATGTAGTCGACCTGAATCGACTGCCATGGTCCCTCTACCCTCCTGATGTGCCCCATGGGCACCTTCCTTTTGTGGGGGTCTGGGTTGTTAGCAGCACACACAAGACAGCTTGCGCAGAACTCGCGGACATCGTCCCGAAGTCCCGGCCACCATCCCGCCTGCTCCACCCGTTGCCAGGTGACCTCAGGTCCGGGGTGTCCCGCTCCTGGACCCTCGTGGGCCAATTGCAGGAATTCCCTTCGGTGCTGCTGCGGCACAACCCACTGCTCCTTTCGGAACAGCATACCTTCTTTGACTGTGAGGGCTGCCGTACTGTACGGACCTTCTACCTGTTTGCCCTCTGTGATGGCTTTTAGGACTGCTTTTAGGGCGGGATCCAGGGTTTGGACGGTCTTTAGGTCTGGGGGCGGTGTCACCCCTGTGTTCCCGGGAATTCCCTCCCTGCCTTGGATCACCGCCACGGGTCCGGGTTCGTATGGGTCCCAGAGAATGCCGTTGCGGGCACCCTCCCTGGCTAGCGCATCCGCCTGCTGGTTGCCCTGACTGCGGGGTTCTGTAATGGAGTGAGCCTTCACCTTATGGATGAACACCTCTCCTTTCTCCCCCACAGCTGCTAGGATCTTCTCCAGCAAGGGCTTAACTGTTAAAGGCCGCCCGTCCGCGGAGGTGTACCCGCGTCGGGACCAGATGGCGAGGTACTCCGTACACGAATTGCACGTGAACATACTGTCTGAGCAAATCGTGTATGGGGTTGGGAAAATCTCGGGGTGGGTAACCACGTACGCCACCGCGGACAGTTCAGCCTGCTGCGCGCTCATAGTGCTGGGGAGCTTTATTGCCAGGGCAATGTTTGCCGCAGGGTCATAAACTCCACACCCTGTGAGTCGCTTGCCGTCAGCTACAGTGCTAGAACCGTCTACGTAGATCTCGCGGCCCGTGGGATGTATCCCGGCCCGTAAACCTATGTTAACTTCCCATACCCCTTCTACGGAACATTGATGGGCTGTCCCGGGATATGCCATATTGGCTGCGAGCCTTGGCGCGCAGAGGCCTTTAACTTTGAGATCCATCTGGGAAAGGAGGAGGGTCCAGCGCGCAATCCGAGCGCTGCTTACGGTCCCATCCTTAATCCTCCCGTCCAGAAGCATCTTCGTGGGGGTGTGATGGGTGAGGAGCGTAATGGGAGAGGTCCCTGTGAAGATCACTGATCTGTTCACAGCCCAATGCGTGGCCAGGAGATGCCGTTCGCAATTGGAGAAACTCCTCTCCACATCCGTGAGCACCCTGGAGGAATAAACTACTGGTCTTAGCTTGCCGTGCCGCTCTTGGAGCAGTACTGCGCTCAGGCTGTCCCCACTAGCGGCTACCTCCAGAAAGAACTCCTCTCCCCCATCTATGGCCCCTAGGGCTGGCGCGGTCTGCAGATCTCTTTTCAACTTCTCGAATGCTGCCTGGCACCCCTCGTCCCAAGACCACTCGACTCCCTTGTGTAAGAGTCGAAGTAGCGGGGCCGCTGTGGCAGCATAGTCCTCGATGAAATCTCTGCAGTACCCGGTCAATCCCAAAAAGGACCTTACACCCGTTACTGTGTTGGGAATCGGCAGATCTTGTATAGATTCCCGTCTGGCCTTATCTATGGCTCTTTCCCCAGCGCGGATGGCCAGACCCAGGAATTTAACTTCCTGCTGGCCGATCTGCGCTTTCTTTGGGTTTACTTTGAAACCCTTCCTTTCTAACAGTTCCAACAATTCGGCTAACAGTGGGCCGTGCTGCTCCCTTGTATCTGTGAACAGGAGTAAGTCGTCCACATACTGCACTATCTGGTTGGGCTGGCTGAACTCTTTCAAACTCCCCGCCATACACTGATGGAAAATGCTGGGGCTGTTGTGAAAACCCTGTGGTAAGCAGTTCCAGGTGTACTGTTGCCCTTTGAAAGTAAAGGCAAACTTGTACTGGTCCTCCCGCCGCAGCGGAATGGACCAAAAACCGTTCGAGATGTCCAGCACCGTGAATGTGGTCGCCGATGCTGGAATACTCCCTATTAAGTCTGCAACTGCTGCTACCGTGGGCGCGCAGGCTGGGATATTACTATTGAGGACTCTATAGTCCACCGTGGCTCTCCACGAATTGTCCGGTTTCTTTACCGGCCATAATGGGGAGTTCACGTGGGTGGCTATCGTCCTCAATACGCCCTGCTGTACCAATGAAGATATTGCTGTCTCCATGTCGGGTTCTGCCTCCTTGGGGAAATTATACTGCTTTTGGGGTCGGATCATGGGGTCCCCGTCTACGCTGACTTCGAACCCAGTGACTCTCCCGCAGTCGTGCTTGTGGGTGGCGAACGCGGTCAGATTTTCTGACACACGCGCCTGCAAGTCCGTTGGGACGTTTGTTATCATGAGCTCGAGATCGTAACCTCCTGATGGCTTCATAGTGCACAGGGCCCCCTTTTCTTCCTTCCCCGGGATTACGACTACCTTACCTAAACCGCCCTCGGCTCCCCAGAGACAGTGATTTCTCAGGTCCACGAGGATCCCGTGTTCCACCAAGAAATCAGCCCCGAGGATGCCTTTCCCCCCCCCCTCTTTCCACTTCAATAGGATGCACGTCCATGTGGTGTGGAGCGCTCCCAACTGAATGGAGAGCGGGAGGGAGTGCGCGCCAGCCTGTGCTCTACCCGTGAAACCCGCTACTAAATATGGAGCCTGGGCGGACAGAGGTGAGGCAAAAGGTTTGTCCGTGTGGATCAAGGTACATGAAGCTCCCGTATCCAACAGGTAACTACCCCTTTGTTTCTC
This sequence comes from Somniosus microcephalus, assembly GCF_052327205.1. Taxonomy (NCBI): domain Eukaryota; kingdom Metazoa; phylum Chordata; class Chondrichthyes; order Squaliformes; family Somniosidae; genus Somniosus; species Somniosus microcephalus. The sequence goes on from NC_140993.1 coordinate 128,594,751, forward strand.
CACCTCCATCTCCACCACAGGTCTTCTCCAAGCGTCATAGCGGAGCGGACACAAGTAGATGGGCTGCGCGGGCGTCAGTCATTTAGGTGTTTCGGCTGGGGTCTCGGGGGCGATAGGGCTGTTAGCAACCGCTACCTTCCCCTGCCAGGTCATCAGAGACCGCATAGTCTCCAAGACTGACTCGATCGCAGCGGGGTCCACAACCGCACCACCCCCTTCATTCGGGGCAAAAGCTACGGTTGGGTTCTGGACTGGTGTTGGGGCAGCGGCCTGCACTTGTGGTTGTGCTGGTGTTGGGGAAACTCTCGGGCCATTGGCGACTCGGGCTTGGGCTCGATCTTGGGCTGCGGCGAACTCTCTCTCCCTCTTATCCTTCCAAGGATTCCTACAGTCCTTGCGCCAATGACCCTCCTTCCCACACCCGTAACAACTGCTATTTGCTTGGGGATGGCGATTTCCCTCCTGACGCCATTCCTTTTTAGCAGAGTCTGCGGGTCTCACCTCATGCACCTTTCCTTTCACAACAGGCGTTTTCTTGCCCTTGTTGTTTCTATAACTGATCGTGAGCTGATCTAGTACTACTTCCTCCGTGGAGCGGGCGTTAGTGGGGTCAAACCATGCTTTGGCCTGTTCCTTCACTACTGGCAGGCAACCTGCTACCAGGCACCGAAGCCAGTGAGCCCTTTGTTCGCCATCCAGCCCGGCCCGGGCCGGCCCGCCCGGGCAGCTGCGCCGATACACTGGCCACAACCTGTCGGCGAAAACCCGTGGGGGTTCTCCCTCTAGCTGCACTGTCTTTTCTAAACGGAGGAACGGAGTTCCGTCCCCCTCTCCCATGATCTCCAGAATCTCATCCCGTAGCAACTCATAGTCCCTGTGCCCTCTCTTGCTCTCGTCAGGGAGACACTGGAGGAGCGAACTGTCCAGGGAGAACAGCAGCATTTTAGACTGTTCAACCCCGTCGCAGTCATTGACTGCTGCGGTCTGCTCCACGTCCCTGAAATGCACGGAGGGATCTCCTGACTCGGAGAGTTTTGGGATGTGACTTATCATCTCTCTTAGCTGTCGTGCGCTATGAGGCATTATGATCTGACTCTCAAGGGGTCCGTCATCGCCATTTTCTTCATTTGGACCGATCCTCCGGTGTCTCGTTGGACACATTGGCGCCGACCCCGACTCTACTGTCTGGGGTTGCTCTACCTCAGGGCTCTTTTCCTCTACCGTCTCCGTCTCCTGTCCCGGAGTCCAAGACTCCTCATAGGCAGGAGGCGCAGAAGGTTCGGGGGTTGGTACCCCAACTGCCTCTTGTGGAATCGGTCTTTTGGATTCCTTGGCTAGCAACAGCTGACTCGCTGGTGGATTTATGAGACACACCAACCCGTTTGCCTTCGCTAGGGCCTTTCTCAGGTCCTCTAGCTCCCGGCGGCAAGTGCTGTGGTCGGTGTTCTCAGATCTATCCTCCATGGCCATTTTATATGCTGCCCTGGCTCCCAGGAGCTTTTCCTCTTGGGCATCTACTTGTTTGGCTAAACGGGAACACCTCTCTCTCATTCTACCTTCACTGGCCTTGGCCTCCACGACCTGACATTTTAAATATTCTACCCGGGTTTCGTGGCAGCGAATTACAGAGCGGCGTTCCTGGTTCAGCGCGTCAAGCGATTCAATCAGTTTTTGACCTCCCGCAACCTTTTCCTCCATGCCTTTAAGCAAGCCGTTGATCTGGACTGTCTGTGCTGCAACTACCTGGTCCAAAAGCTGGACTTGCTTCTTGTAGCACATCAGCCAGACCGCCTTTTCTACAGATTTCTTATGCTCTCTACCCGCTGTCCACTTGATGGCTGCGTCTAGCGGGCGCCTATCCCTTAGTAGATCAGATATCCATTGTTTTGTGAGGTTGACTTTTCCGAAAACATAATCTGCTATTCTTTCATCCATCACATTTCGTCTATTCAGATCTTGATCTAACACACTACTTTCCTGCTGCCAAGGTCCTGCCGTGGTCGCCATTTCTGTAGGGGGTTTCTCTTGCTCTTTCTGGTCTCCTGCCAGGCTTCATGCAATAATTACCCTTGAGTGGTTCGACCCACTCCCCCCTACGGTTCTAGACCTTGGACTTAGGTGCAGAGAACAGTAGTGCAGAGAAAGAACTCAATAGACCAGGTTGAATAGCACGAAATGGATGCTTTTATTTTTAAACAGTTTGAAGCATTACAAAATACATATCATAGGCACAGATTAAAGTTACTACAATCATGCACAAATTTATGAACTTGACTCTATGGAAATGGGGAACACACGGCACATCGAAAAAGGGGAAACACATTACGATTTCCCTTAACTCCCTCCCCTATACCTAAACTAAGTTTCGACCTGGGGAACTTGGGATCATGCTCACCACTCTCGAAATCGCGAGAAAGGGGGGTTCGCAGCCTTTTTGGCACCGCTTTCCGTCGTCACGTGGATTTGGAAACTTCTGGCGCAGTCGATATTCTCTCCTCCCTCGAGGCGGTGGGGTAGACCCAGCCTCGATGAGCGCTCGTTAAGGTTGAGATCCACCAAGTCAATTTGGGTTCATGGAGCAGACCCAGATGCAGGCTATGCACTTGGGAGAATCTTGTGGCATCGATCGCCGGTTCTCCAGAGGGTTTCTTCTCCGTCGGCCTGGGTCGTCGATGATCTCCCGACCCCAGTACCCGGGCCACCCTCGTCGTCTTCTCGTCGTGGCCGAGCCTTGTTTGGCTGAACACCGACCACGTTGTCCTTTTTCCGAAACCGTCCGTCTTTAAAAAGACGAAAACGTTTTCATCGATCTGCCGAAGTGGAAGAGGCGCCGATCCGGGCACCGTCCGCCCTTCGTTCGTTCCTCGTAGAAGAAAGTTCTTGAAGAAAATGGAAGCCTGAAGTCGCCCAACAAGAAAGCCGTGGCAGTGAAGAAGAAGTTGTTCAAGTAACCCGGAGTCCGAAGTTTTTTAGCTGGACTTTCAATCCATAGTTATACTCTTTTGGGACAGTCTTATCTCCCGCCAAATCATAGTCCTGTCATTGTATTAATTTTGGCGGGCAGAAATCTCTGCAGGGGCGCTTTGTCTTGTAACGGAGCCGGTGATAACTTAAACTGGCCTTCCTGGCCGATAATGTCTTTCAATGTCTTTTGCATTGTCACCGTGGCTCGGTTCGCATATTGATCGGTCCGGACATTTTCCTTGATGGCTGCTAAACGGTTTTTCCTTTGTACGATAAATGGGTATAAGTGTTTTTACATTGTCCGCCCATATCTTGATGGGCCCCATCCTGTACTTATAATCCATTGAATATGTATGCTGTTGCTCTGAGTTTCGGTTCCCAGAGATTGGCTTTCGTGGGCTCACTGTCTTCAATCCACAAGCCTGTCTGGCTTGCAGTAACAGAAATAAAATGGTTCATAAACTGATCACGGGGCCTGGCGGCCATTTTGTATGCCCTTTTATCAAAGGTTTTTCTGTGCAAGCTTACTTTGGTCAATAAACAGTCTTAATTTTATCCAGTTTTCTTGCGTGATTTTTGCTGAAAATTGCGAATCTTACACGCTTGCCATTGCCGATAGTAGAAGAAGCGACTACAGTGGACCCGGTAGAGATGTTCCACTCATCCATAGTGGAATGTCTACCAGTAACAAATTCGATGATCGAAAACGAAACAAGAAATGACCCGACTCTCTCACGAGTCTATGATTTAACGGTGGAGGGATGGCCAGCACAGGGCGAACCAACGCTGCCAGCATTTTCACAGAGAAAAGAACAGCTGTCAGTGTGTCGAGGAACCCTGATGTGTGGATCTAGAGTGGTGATTCCACCCAAACTTCAACAGAAGGTGTTAAAGGAGCTGCACGAGGGACATCTGGGTGGAGTGAAAATGAAGAACCTAGCAAGAGCGTTTGTGTGGTGGCCAGGCATTGATGGGGACATCGAAGAAATCACTAAGAGCTGTCTAGGATGCCAGAAGGTCCAAAACACGCCACCACAGGCTCCTCTGCATCCATGGGAGTGGCCCTCATCTCCTTGGCAAAGGGTACACATCGACTTTGCTGGTCCATTTATGGACTCAATGTTTCTAATAGCGGTGGATGCACACTCCAAGTGGCCGGAGGTAATAAAGATGTCCACCACCACCACGGAAAAAACCATCACAATGTTAAGGACCATGTTTGCTAGGAATGGGCTGCTGGAACAGATCTGTTCTGATAATGGACCGTAATTTGTGTCCGAAGAATTCAAGAAATTCTTAAAGAGCAATGGGGTTAAGCACTACACGTCAGCCCCATACCATCCCGCCTCCAATGGATTGGCTGAAAGGTTTGTCCAGACCTTCAAGAAGGCCATAAAGGCCATGGGTAATGAAGCCATTAACTTACAACATAAGGTGGATAGCTTCTTGTTGGCGTACAGGAATGCAACACATGCGGTCACAAATCAAACTCCCGCCATGATGTTTTTTAATAGACGACTAAGATGCCGGCTGGATTTGCTTAAGCCAAACGTCAGAAGGGACGTAGAGAACCGGCAATTCCAGGGCATGAATGAAAGGCCAACTAGATCTTTTCAGATAGGTCAACAAGTTTTGGCCCGGGACTACCGTACCGAGAAATGGCAGCCTGGAACTATTGGAAAAAGGCTAGGGCCGTTGATGTATACGGTGGACATTGGGGACAGTATAATAAGGTGCCATGTTGACCAGATCATAGGGTCAGCCACAAATGGCCAATCTACTCCACCACCTTACACGGTTAATGTTGAGACAGAGATACCCAGAACACCTACCTCTGATCTGGTAATACTGGAATCAGATGAACCTGACACTGTCCTTCAAGCCGAATCGACCTTGTCAGAAGCACCTGCTACCCCGCCGGGAGTTACGACACCACCGAGGCGTTATCTGGACAGAGTCCGGAAACCTCCAGAGAGACTGAATCTGTGAACTGTCTTGCATAAAGTTGTATATATGTTATAATGTATGTTTAATGGGGAATCAGTATGTTGTAAGCTAAAAAGGGAGGATTGTAGTGTATGTACCCGTCTACCTTTAAGAGAACTATTGTATGTAACCGTCCACCTTTAAGAGAACTACTTTAGGTGTTGCACTACTTTGTTGGCTTCTGTATACTGTAATACCGACGGTGACCACACCGGTATATAAGTGCTGTGTCAGGAGTTATTGGGCAGATTCGCCCTGACCTTCAAATAGTAAAGTCCTGTTTTAAGTTACTCTTGGAGTCTGTGTATTAATTAACTAAACAACCCACAGACTTTACAGGGACAGTATGGCGTGAGTCATGCTTCCAGCAGCATCCCAGCATGTGCATGGGTGCTTGTGCCCTCACTCACTTTGGCCAGCCTGCTGATGGCTTAAAGAATTGTCCAGCACTAAGTAGCTAATAGTGGTCATCTGTTACTGTGGAGTACCTTGAATTGATGTGAGAAGCTGGCACATACATCTCACTGATAGCTGTAAGTAAATACCTGTTTTTCTAAATGCATTAATAAAACACTCTTTACATGCAGCACTTACATATTATGAGTATTAGATGGGGGGGCGGGGTGGTCCGTGATTATTAATCCATTTGAAAAGGGGTCCTTCAATCAAAAAAGTTTGAGAACCACTGCTCCAGAGAGCATGCCAAGAGAGAGAAGCAGCAAGTTTTGAGAAAGGGGAAGTGCTCTTGTGCGAGAGAGTGGCTACGGTGAGAAAAGTTGGAAGCAAATAGCAGAAGAGCGAAAGGCCTTGCAGTTGTGACCAGGTGAACCCAGGCTGCTGTTTGTGACTGTTGTGAGACACAAGCAGCAGGTGAGTGTTTGCAATGAGGAGTGCTGCTGTGAGTGGAGAAGAAGTACGCAGAGTTTGGGGGAGGAGTTTAGTGTGCTTGTGGTGGGGGCGGGGGAGGCGGTGGTGATGCCAAAAATCTATGGGAAGGTGTGACACATATAAATGGAGACAGGAAGACCTGCATCTCACACTTGCTGTCGTGGTCAAGTTATTAAACCTTTTCCTGCACTGAACCCAGATCCTCAGGGTGATGCTGCAGATGCAGACTTCAGCAACCTCTTTCCAGGAATGCTGCTGTGTCTGCTTTGGAACCCTGGGGAAGACGATCTGCCTCCATTCCAGCACTTGCTCCACCAGGACAGCCACTGCCATGTGATCAGGTGGCCGGATCAATGGCCCGAACACTACCAGGGAGGAAATCTACCCCATGAAGTCCAGGAATTCAGTACAAAGTTTCAAACAAACTTCTTTTGAGGAAGGCATTTTAGAGGATAATTTTCTTCATAAATTATGTTTATCATTTCTCGGATTTATAAATGGCCTTCACGTATAAGATTTTTAAAGGTTATGACTTGTGGAATTAATAGCAAATTATCTAGCTGAATTGATAACCGGCTTGTCAATATTAACCAGAACGTGGTGATAAATGGGGAAAAAGGTCCATCTTAGGGTCAGTGGCGAGGGAGGGTAGAATTTTGAAATCCTTGTATCTCGCATACCATAAGCATGCATCAGAATTTTCTATGTGCCCTTATGGAGTGTAAGGCACAATTGAAAAATCTACCCTATGGAGGTTTACAAGGATCTGTTCTGGTTGTTTGTTCATGATACATTAACAGTCTGGAGGACAGGGCCTCTAGTAAAATGGCATTTACTGATACCAAGCTATATGGACATGAAGGGATGCAAGAAGTGTTCTCCAGCAACTTCCATATCTAAGCATTCATGAAAGATTGTGGTCACAGCTTCTGCTATATCCTTGTTGACTTCCCTCAGCATTCTATGATGTGTGTCGCCTGAACCAGCGCCATTTCCACCTTGATTTCCACCAACTTTCTTCTTTGAAACTGGGGCAAAGTATTCATTTAGTATCTCTGCCATTCCTTCAACCTCCATAATAAAAATTCCTTTTTCATTCTAAATAAGCCCTACCCTTTCTTTAACTATACTTTTTATGCATTTATAAAATTTGTAACTAAAATTTATTTTAAAAGACTTTTATGTCGCAGACAGTTAAAAACAGAGTTTAAACTTAATGCCTTTATTCTGAATTAGGAACATAGGAATAGGAATAGGTCATTTAGCCCCACAAGCCTGTTCCACCATTGAATGAAATCATGGCTGCTCTGTGACCTAACTCCATATACCCGCCTTTACCCCATATCTCTGAATACTTTTGGTTAACAAAAATCTATCAGTCTCTGATTTAAAATTAAAAAGTGACCTAGCATCAACTGCCGTTTGCAGAAGAGTTCCAAACTGCTATCATCCTCATGTGTTTCCTAACTTCACTCCTGAAAATCCTGTCTCTAATTTTTAGGCTATGTCCCCTAGTCCTAGACTCCCCAACCAGCAGAAATAGTTTCTCTCTATCTACCCTATCAGATCCCCTTAATATCTTGAAAACTTTGATCAAATCACCACTTAATCTTTTAAAGTCCAGGGAATGCAACATTGTTTGCGCAGTCTTACTTCGCAATTTTTCTTTCCCGTTTCTCTCAACTAGTTCCCTTTTTTTAATTCTATTGAAATTAACTTTTTTCAGTCAAATATCTATCTTTGATCTTTGCCTCTCCATTTCAGTTTTTATATCAAATCCAATTATTTATGGTTGCTGTTTCCCAGATGTTCCCTACCCTTACATCAGTTACTTCACTTCCTATAACTTGACCCAGACTGCCTCTTGACAAAAACATACTGACCTAAAATGCAGTCCTAGACACACTGTACAGACCCCTCCCCTTCTCTGCCATTTACATCAGGTGCAAAAAAAGATGGGGAATGCAAACAACCTGGCAAGGTAAGACGACCGAACAATATTGCATGCCACAAAGTGTCACCTTTCAACCTGTTCTACATTGACTACTCACTTGAGCCAATCCCTTATACAGCCATACAGCTCCTTCACAGCATATGATGCATACTCATATTCCAGCAGGGCACATTTGCAAACTGCAACTTATAACCAAAAGCCTTAGCCCACTTGACATCTTCAAAGTGTAGGGGGTGGCGTGTGCCCAGTCAGCTTCACCTCTGACTGTCACTGAACGGTTTGAATCGCTCCCACACCCCTGGGTTCTAGACACCAGACTTAGGTACAGGCGGCGATACAGAAAATCGAGTTGACAAGTGGTTTGGTGCAAGAAAAACCAACATTTTATTAAAAGCAGAATAAAACACACTCTTATGAGAATTACTGATACGAATACAGGCATAAACAATTACACTTATATGGGAATGGGGAACACATGGCACATCGAGGGAAACAAATACATTAAAAATCCCCTTATCCCACCCCCTATACCTAACTAGATTAAGCTATGAGGGGCCAGGAATTCATGCTCACCAATTCGAAACCTGTTGCTTTAACTGGGTTGGTTTTGAGGTTCACTCTTTCTGTCTTTTGGGGTATCTCATCGCCATGTGGTCTCAGGGCACGGCGCTGAAGTTGTTTGTGCGAAGCACCCTCCTTTTCCTCAGCTAATGTCGTCGTCGAGTCGTGATGGGTCTTCTTCTTCTTCCTCGGGCGGTCGTCGACGGTATTGCTGCGGTTGGGGGTTCGATTGGCGGTCTTTACTGTTTAATGATTTTCCTATCCAAGCTTCGAACACCAGCTTATTCTTAAACTGGGCTATTATTGTCCATATAACAAACGCCAGCTTATAACTAGGCCGTTCGTCTTCATTTTGTTACCCATCCTTCGAACGCCAGCTTGTTCTTAAACTGGGCTATGATTCTGGGGTTTTACTGTCCATGCATGTAACGCCAACTTATTCTTCAAACGCCAGCTTATAACTAGGCGTTTGTCCCCCAAAGCGTCTTTCCGCTGCTCTCCTCTGCCCTTATCGGTTTACTGTATTCTTCGTCTCGTCTGCCCGTTTGTGGCCTGTGTGTTTTCGAATCGGGTTCCATTCTCCTCCCGCGTTTAGCCCCAGTGTAATGGGCATCCTTGGTGTTGAGCGGCGCGGTGAGCCAGGGCATGTGAACGAGAGGCAGGAGGCCAAGGCCAAAAGACGAGGGCAGGGCCAAGAGATAAGAGAGCAATCACCACTGATGGGCCTACAATTATACCCATTCTTCATTCCTTATCTGCGCACCAAATCAGGTCAGTCCTTTGTCTAACTTTTGGCGGGCTCGTTTAAAATGATTACAGCCATTTAATTTAACGACTTCTGGAGTGGTTGTCTCCGTGCTTAATGGCCTCGATGTCCTGGCTGTTTGTCATTTATGAAACTTAATTGTCCTCATCCTGGCTTGCTGGCTACTGTGAGCTGTTACCGATTAAATATGCAGAAACCTAATAGCCTCGATTTAGGCCCATTCTAACCTGATCTGTTCCAAGGTGAATGAATGCATATTCTGTGTTTGCTTAGCTGTCTGGCTCCACAAAGTCTCTTCAGATTCATGCATTTTAGGTTTTGTTTCAGGGCCTGCCTGTTTGCAGGGCCTTGCTTTTAAAATCCTGTCGGTTTTGGTCACGAGGTTACAGAAGCCATTTTGGGTACCCTTTTTAATAACTTGTCCATACAGGGTCCCTTTATCCATAACTTTGGGGAATGTGGGAATTTTGAGAACCCTACAAAAGGGTTTCACGCATCAAATCATTGTAACACAACCTATCTGCATAATTACTCTATCTAGAATGGTCACATCTGTCATCATGTAGAAGCTTCAACTTGCATCGCAAGATGGCACATAATTCAAGGATACAGACCCGGAACGATTGACATCTGGGTGCATATCTTTTTCATCTTATACCATTTCAAACATGAAAGATTGTATTTGAGGCATATCCAAAAACCCTGTATCATTAATCTCAGTTTATCAAGACCATGGGACTCTGCAACTTGCACCTAGATGGCTTGTAGCTGCCTTAGCTTTAGAACAGTGTTGTGACTCAAGAAAGTAGGTTGGCTACAGCAAACATATGAAGAGACAGAAATAAACTACTTGGGATAAATACTCTCATGAACCAGAAATCCAAGCAGATCTAAAGTCAAATTGTTTACCCATAAAGATTTGTTCATTTCAGGCTCACAAGCTTAGATTTGTTTAAAATATTGCAGTTTTTTGTTATTTCCAATGAAAAAGCTGATTAAAATAGTAATAAGGGAATATTGATGCATTTCATTAAAAAGGGTTACTTAGTAACGTTTACAGGCACATATAATAAGGTTTCACCAGAAAGAGTTGCAAGCTGACCTAGATGCAATTAGCTGGAAATTTAGCCCTCTGTAGTTTTATTTAAAGTGAACAACCTTCAACAATGCTTAGAATTTCTTTAAAAATGAAAGAATTTGACTTAGCACTGATTACCTGGATACGAGGTGTTCAGGAAAGATATGGAAGGAAAGAAAGGTGGTGGCAGTGTTAAGGAGAATATTACAGTGCTGGAGAGAAAGGATGTCCTGGAGGGATCAAGAACATAATCTATTTGGTTAGAGTCAAGAAACAATAGAGGTGCAATTACACTACTAGGTGTATTCTCGTGGGAAGGATATAGAGGAGAAAATTTTCAGGGAAATTACAGTGACTATAGTCATAATGGGGGACTTCAACTATCCTAATATAGACAGGGATAGTAATAGTGTAAAGGGCAGAGAGGGGGAAGAATTTCTGAAGTGTGTTCAGGAGAACTTTCGGCCCAATGAGGAAGGTGGCATTGCTGGATCTGGTTCTGGGGAATAGAGTCATAGAGTCATAGAGTTTTACAGCACAGAAAGAGGCCCTTCGGCCCATCGTGTCTGCGCCGCCCATCCATCCCTGTCCAGTCTAATCCCATTTTCCAGCATTTGGTCCATAGCCTTGTATGCAATGGCATTTCAAGTGCTCATCCAAATGCTTCTTGAATGTTGTGAGGGTTCCTGCCTCTACCACCCTTTCAGGCATTGAGTTCCACATTCCAACCACCCTCTGGGTGAAAAAGTTCCTCCTCAAATCCCCTCTAAATCTCCTGCCCCTTACCCTGAATCTATGCCCCCTTGTTATTGACCCCCCTACTAAGGGGAAAAGTTCCTCTTTATCTACCCTATCTATGCCCCTCATCATTTTGTACACCTCAATCAGGTCCCCCCTCAGCCTTCTTTGCTCCAAGGAAAACAACCCCAGCCTGTCCAGCCTCTCTTCATAGCTGAGGCGCTCCATCCCAGGTAACATCCTGGTGAATCTTCTCTGCACCCTCTCCAAAGCAATCACATCCTTCCTATAGTGAGGCGACCAGAACTGCACACAGTACTCCAGCTGTGGCCTCACCAGCGTTTTGTACAGCTCCATCATAACCCCCCTGCTCTTACATTCTATGCCTCGGCTAATGAAGGCAAGTATCCCATATGCCTTTTTAACCACCTTATCTACCTGTTCCGCTGTCTTCAGGGATCTATGTACATGTACACCAAGGTCCCTCTGACCCTCTGTACTTCCTAGGGTTCTACCACTCATTGTGTATTCCCTTGCCTTATTTGTCCGTCCAAAATGCATCACCTCGCACTTTTCAGGGTTAAATTCCATTTGCCACTTTTCCGCCCATCTGACCAACCCGTTTATATCGTCCTGTAGCCTGAGGCTTTCCTCCTCACAATTTACCACCCCACCAATTTTCGTGTCATCTGCGAACTTACTGATCATACCTTTTACATTCTCATCCAAATCATTTATGTAGATCACAAACAACAAGGGACCCAGCACCGATCCCTGAGGTACCCCACTGGACACAGGCTTCCAGTCACAAAAGCAACCTTCGACCATCACCCTCTGCCTCCTGCCACTCAGCCAGTTTAGGATCCAACGCGCCAAGGCACCCTGGATCCCATGGGCTCTTACCTTCTTGACCAGTCTCCTATGCGGGACTTTGTCAAAAGCTTTACTGAAGTCCATGTAAACCACATCCACAGCATTTCCCTCATCCACCCCCCTAGTCACCCCCTCGAAAAATTCAATCAGATTTGTCAGACATGATTTACCCTTGACAAAGCCATGCTGACTATCCCCGATTAATCCTTGCCTCTCCAAGTGGAGACTAATTTTGTCCCTCAGAATTTTTTCCAATAATTTCCCTACCACAGATGTTAGGCTCACTGGCCTGTAATTCCCTGGTTTATCCCTGCTACCCTTCTTGAATAATGGTACTACGTTAGCTGTTCTCCAGTCCTCTGGTACATCCCCTGTGGCCAGAGAGGTTCTGAAAATTTGTGTCAGAGCCCCTGCAATCTCCTCCTTTGCCTCCCACAGCAGCCTGGGATACATCTCGTCCGGGCCTGGGGATTTATCCACTTTTTGGCCTGCTAAAACCGCTAGCACCTCCTCCCTCTCGATGCTAATATGTTCAAGTATGTCACAGCCCCCTTGCCCGATTTCTATGTCTGCATCGTCTTTCTCCAAAGTGAACACAGATGCAAAAAATTCATTTAAAACCCCGCCTACATCATCTGGCTCTACACACAGATTGCCACTTTGGTCCCTAATGGGCCCTACCCTTTCCCTGGTTATCCTCTTGCCCTTAATATACTTATAAAACATCTTAGGATTTTCCTTTATTTTGCTCGCCAGTGTTATTTCATGGCCCCTCCTCGCCCTCCTAATTTCTTTTTTAAGTATGCCCCTGCATTTTTTATACTCCTCTAGGGCTTCTTCCGTCTTTAGTCTTTTGTAACTGCCAAAAGCCCCCCTTTTATTTCTAATGCATTTTTGTATATCCCTTGTCATCCAAGGTTCCCTTTGCTTGTTGGTCCCACCCTTGACCTTTACAGGAACATGTTGGCGTTGTACTCTCTCTATTTCCCTTCTGAAAGTCTCCCACTGTTTTGATGCGGATTTTCCTATAAGTAGCTGCTCCCAGTCCAATTTGGCCAGATCCTGCCTTATCGTATTAAAATCGGCCTTCCCCCAATTTAGAACCCTTATTTCCGGGCCGTCTTTGTCTTTTTCCATGAGGTGGGCCAAGTGTCAGTAGGGGAATAGTGATCATAGTAATCATAAGGTTTAGTTTAGCTATGGAAAAGGACAGGGAGCAATCTAGAATAAAAAATACTTAATTGGAGGAAGGCCAATTTCAGTGAGTTGAGAATGGATCTGGCCCGGATAAATTGGAGTCAAATACTGGCAGGTAAAACTGTAATCAAACAATGGGCTGTCTTTAAAGAGATGGTTCGGGTACAGTCGAGGTACATTCCCATGAGGGGGAAAGGTAGGGCAACCAAAATCTGAGCTCCCTGGATGATGAAAAAGATAGAGAGTAAGATGAAGCAGAAAAATGGGGTGTATGACAGATGTCAGGTTGAGACTACAAATGAGAACCAGGCTGAATATAGAAAGTTCAGAGGGGAAGTGAAAAATAAGAGGGGCAAAGAGAGTATGAGAATAGATTGGCAGCTACCATAAAAGGGAATCCAAATGTCTTCTATAGGCATATAAATAGTTAACGGGTGGTAAGGGGGTGGGGCCAATTAGGGACCAAAAAGACCTATGCATGGAGGCAGAGGGCACGGCTGAGGTACAGGAAACTCTTTTTTATCCGGCACCGATGGGACCGGCATGGTGCCGGTTGATCAAAAAGTCCGGATTACAGAGAGGTATACTTACCAAGGTACGAGAGCCCCATACACAGCCACAGGTGCAAGAGCCCTGGTTACACGGCACTTGTGCAGGAGTCCCGGTTACACGGCCACAGATCCAGGAGTCCCTGTTGCACAGCTACAGGTGCAGGAACCCCGGTTACACGGCCACAGATCTAGGAACCCCGGTTACACGGCCACTAATATATAGTAAAACTTACCTGAACCTACTCCTGAATTTTGCCGGTTAAGAGAGATTTCTGGATATTTAAGTGCCGGTTAAAAGAGTTTCCTGTACTGAATGAGTACTCTGCATCTGTCTTTACCAAGGAAGAAGATGCTGCCAAAGGTCATAGTGAAAGAGGAGGCAGTTGAGATACTGGATGGGATAAAAATTGATAAAGAGGTACTAGAAAGGGACCGGATGGGATGTATCCTAGGATGCTGAGGGAAGTTAAGGTGGAAATTACAGAGGTACTGGTCATAATCTTCCAATCCTCCTTAGATACGGGGTTGGTGCCAGAGAACTACAAATGTTACACCCGAGTAATCCCGTCTAGGTCAGTTGGTAGAACATGAGACTCTTAATCTCAGGGTCGTTGGTTCGAACCCCACGTTGGGCGATTTAACTTTGGCGCCAGAGGAGCTGGTGCAGCGCCTCACATCCGGCTCGTGGCCAAAGCCATCGAGTCATTGAAAGTGGCACTGGGCCCTGACTCCACTAGCCATATCAAGGAGGCTCAAGCACGTGGGGCGATCCCGTCCGAACTGATCCCCGTTCAGACGGAATTCCTCATCGAAACCCCTCAGGAACTGGCGCCTCACAACTTGAGCCGTCTCGGGGAAATGCCTTCCGTGCCTTTTCATTCTGCACGGAGGGGTTCCCTGTACAGGCTGCTCCTGCACACTCGCCACTTTGCCATCTTCATCTGCCATCTGGACACGCCTTGGCGTGCCATCTTGCCGTCCGACAGAGGCCCCCAATGGAGGACTCTCTACGCAGGAGTCCTCCCTTTATCTATTGGGGACTTGGCCTAGAGGGTGTTGCATGGAGCAGTCCCATGCAATATAGTTTTAAACAGGTTCACAGACTCCCAGGCCACCTGCCTTTTCTGTGGCCTGGTTTTCATGTATATATGGAGTGAGAGAGTCTGCAGCCCCCCTTCCATTATTTGAAGGGGCTGCTCTTCAATTTTTGGCTGATCTTTGGTCACCCAGTGCGGGGGGGGGGGGGGGGGTGGGGAAGCGGGTAGATCGGAGGACCTCCTCATAGGACTGCTCCTGAGCCTGGCCACAGTGGCCATTAACTGGTCCAGGCAGTGGACGGTTGTTCGGCCCGATTGCCTGCCTCTCTTCCGCGGCCACGTTTGCGCCCGGGTGGCCCTGGAGATGGAGCACGCGGTGTCCACCAGTACGCTCAAGGCCTTCCGCGACCAGTGGGTGCCACGGAGACTGGAGTACATCATCCCCCCGGCCAACAAAATTTTAATTTAATTTGTTAAGTTTTATTTAAAGTTTTAGTTACAGTCCATTTGTTTAAACACCCCATCAGAAAGAGTACACCCTTGTTCAAAAAAGGGTGCAAGAATAAATCCAGCAACTACAGAAGTTAGTTTAACCTCGGTAGTGGGGAAGCTTTTAGAAATGATAATCCAGGACAAAATTAGCAGTCACTTGGAAAAATGTGCATTAATTAAGGAAAGCGAGCATGGATTTGTTAAAGGCAAATCATGTTTAACTAACTTGAGTTTTTTTGAAGAGGTAACAGAGGGGTTGGTGTGGTGTACATGGACTTCCAAAAAGGCTTTTGATGAAGTGTTACATAATAGGCTTGCCAGCAAATTTGAAGCCCACGGAATAAAAGGGACAGTGGCAGCATGGATATGAAATTAGCTAAGTAGACAGTAGCGGTGAACAGTTGTTTTTTGGACTGGAGGAAGGTATACAGTGGTGTTCTAGGACCACTGCTTTTTTTTATATATATTAATGACTTGGAAGTACAGGACACAATTTCAAAATTTACATATGACAAAACTTTGAAGTATAGTGAACAGTGAGGAGGAGAGTGATAGACTTCAAGACATAGACAGGCTGGTGAAATGGGCAGACACGTGGCAGATGAAATTTAACGCAGAAAAGTGAGAAACTATACATTTTGGTAGGAAGAACAAGGAGAGGCAATATAAAGGGTACAATTCTAAAGGGGATGCATGAACAGACAGACCTGGGGGTATATGTGCACAAATCATTGAAGGTGGCAGGGCAGGTTGAGAAAGTGGTTAAAAAAAGCATACGAGATCCTGGGCTTCATAAATAGAAGCAGAGTACAAAAGCAAGGAAGTTACGATGAACCTTTATAAAACACTGGCTCGATCTCAACTGGAGTATTGTGTCCAATTCTGGGCACTGCATTTCAGGAAGGATGTGAAGGCCTTAAAGAGGGTGCAGAAAAGATTTACAAGAATGGTTCCAGGGATGAGGGACTTCAGTTATAGGGATAGACTGGAGAAGCTGGGGTTATTCTCCTTAGAGAAGGTTGAGAGGAGATTTGATAGAGGTGTTCAAAATCATGAGGGATCTAGACAGAGTAGATAGAAACTATTTCCATTGGGAGAAGGGTAGAGAACCAGAGGACACAGATTTAAGGTGATTGGCAGAAGATCCAAAGGCAACATGAAGAAAAACAGTGGTTACGATCTGGAATACACTGCCTGAGAGGGTGGTGGAGGCAGATTCAATTGTGGCTTTCAAAAGGGAATTAAGTACCTGAAGGAAAAAAAAATTGTAGGGCTACAGGGAAAGGGCGGGGCGTAGAACTAGCTGAAGTGCTCTTGCAGAGAGCTAGCATGGGCCCAAAGGACCAAATAGCTTCCTTCTGTGCTGTAACCATTCTATGATTGTATACAGAGACTTGCTAGATCCTGCAAAAGTGTAGTAATATTCTGTTCTTCCCTATCCCAGCTAAAATCGCAATGCATTGTAGAAAAATTTCATCTGCTCCATCCAGTAAAGATAAAGAGAATAGCTTCCACTGCTTTATTTTATAAAATATTGTCTATGTTGGAAAAATAATTAAAACTACCCCTCACCACTCCATCATGTCTTTGCCCATTTTTAGGTGCCCCTGATTTTCTACAGGCAGGGTCCAGGGATGTCTAATATATGGGTGGCTATATTATAAATTGATGCAAATGAAGGATTCACATCCCCCAACATATTTGCATCATTTGCACCATAGCAATTCTGCATGCCAGGGATGTCTTTTTTTAAAAACATGAAATAGCCTATTAGTACAATGCAGTTGGAGGCAGATCCCTCAAATTTAACCCTGGTGATGCATACTTGTTCCTGGTTCAGTAAGTGATAAACACACAATTCAAAATTTTGAGTTAAAGGGATTGATTTCCAGTCAGCAATAGCATCTGAACAAAAGTTTCAGAGGGAGAAGTGGTAAAGCGTAGCCTCTTGTTATTTGGGGATAGCTTTTTGGATCGATACAGATATAAAGTGC
The DNA here is from genome assembly GCF_052327205.1 of Somniosus microcephalus. NCBI lineage: Eukaryota > Metazoa > Chordata > Chondrichthyes > Squaliformes > Somniosidae > Somniosus > Somniosus microcephalus. The sequence goes on from NC_140993.1 coordinate 128,611,830, forward strand.
ACTAGCAGCAGCTCCTGTGTTCCTCTGATCCCCAGTAGTCAAGACACCAAAACAATCAAGGGGAAATTAACTCCACAGTGGACCATTCTACAGACAGGAGGAGATACACACAATACAGCAACATATTTTATTATTTTTACATCTTGCTATGCAATTATCAATATTGGTGGTAAATCATCAACTTGCAACCATAGTGACAGTATGTAGTGCCTGTATGTTATATGATGTGATCTTCATCAACAATCTATTTCAGGCAATAGGTATGCTACATTTCCCCAGCTATTATTTTTTTTCTCCAAATAATCTCATTGTAAAATTACATACAATTGAGTGTGAAGGAAATTTAGTATGTTCAGTTGTAAATGTAAAGGAATTTGACTTTCCAGTTTAATTGTAAAATATAATTTACTTGATGGTTCCAATAGTGGCACAAGGCTTTTGTTTTAGAAAACCATGAATCAATGCCTCCACTACAAGCAACATTGAACCCATTTATAATGTTCTGTATGGCTTCAAAAATTGATTCTGACATAAAACCATAAAGGTTAAATGTTGTCTATCTAATGATTTCAGGTCCACAGAGGAAGTTGTTTAATTAATAATTGATCACTATATTGGATACTGGTGTTAATCATCGAGAAGATACAGACAGTACAAAACATGATACACAGCAGATAATTGTATTTTACAGTATGCTCAGATCATTTTTTCATTGGAAACATTACTGTAAAATCATGGAAACATTACTGTAAAATCATACTTGACTAAGACGCAAATAATAGACAACTAGTTCAAACAATGGCCCTTTCAGGTTACTCATTATGCACATACTTTAATGCCAAATACAGTAAGCGTTTCATTTAATCAGGATTTATTTTCTATTTTGCTAAATACATTACACCAAAGAAATGTGGACACATGAAAAACATTATCCATCAAGATATTATATGCTTAGTTCAATATATTCAGGAACACGCTTCGTTATACCCTAGAAACAACCAGCACAGACTGCAATAGTAATATGACCATTCAGCTTCTGGTGGTGACAGTTGGTGGTTGTTCTGACTGAAGTTGTTTCCCAAGGTACTCCCTGAAAATAAATGGATAAGGGTTACCATATTTGTTTTTAAAGAACATTGTCCGTTAAAATGCAAAGCCCTTTTTATTGCATACAAAAATGTATTACACATTTCATTCTAAAAGTGCTAGAAGAGAGCAGTACCAGGTGTACAAAATTAAAGCTTAAAAAAATAAATAATTCTTTACTTTTTAAAAAGGGGGTAAACAGAATTCTTACCAATATGGCAGAGTCAGCGCTAATAAAGGAAAAATTCTTCCTTTGCACCACCACTTAGTAGCCAGAACACAGAACTGCAGCATCATTTCATCATTGACAGTCACACTCCATTCACAAGTCCCATTAATCTAGTGTTACTAGCACAACAAAAGGGTTACATAACACTTTTCAATGGAATGTGGCAGGTCAAAGACAATTTGACGATACACATTTTTCTCACCAGTTCCACTTCCCCAAGCCTGAAACCAAGGGAGAGAGAGAGAGTGGCCTGGTTTTAGCCATCCATCAATACATGGCTGTGATAAGGTGCATGAAGGGGTTCAAGGACAATTCCCTTTTAAAATAATACAACTGTTATTAACAGCTCAGCAGCATGGAGGAACTGAATTTGTACTCTTCAGTGGCACAGTACAGTAAACCATGCACATCAATAATCATTTTTAATGGATTAAACTAGAAAATAAACTATAGAAAATAAATAATTTTAACTACAGATTGTCTATATGCATTACTAGTTTTCAAAAAGTATATAATTTAGCTCAATATAAAAAAAATTAGGTCCAAGGAGCTCTGCAAGAGTAAATACCAGTACTGCATCAGGAGGAATGCAGATCTGGACTGAGAACTAGTCCCATTCAAATTTCATTAAACTTTTTTTTTTAAGGCAAGACTAAAATGTTGTAATTTTTTTTTAACCCAAAATGGCATAACCAGATATAGTTTTCTATAGATTTACATCAATAATACAACATAACACAAGTAATTCATCAAAAAAATCTGCTGCCAGAAGTGTGGAAAATGCTATCTACTGTAGTCACTGTTAACATGGATCTACAGTATCTATCTTAGAAAGGAGTTAGTGCGTCTGGGTGAAGATTATCCAGAGGAATCAGTCAATAATGTTCAAAGCATTTCTACTGAAAGACAAACGAGTTAGTGCTGCCTGGGACCAGAATCATAAGTTGGAAGAAGCACTCAGTACTGCTCATGGCAGCATTCACTGAAAGAAACTTGAAATGTCAATTGGTGAAATCGGGAGCAAATTAGTTCCAAGAACTCTGGACAGGAGGTCAAATTTAAGGGAATTATAAAATAATTATTAATAAAATGTAATCACTGTTGTAATGCAAGACCAGCAGCACAATTTGAAAATAATCCATTGGCTGAGAATGCTATATAAATGTAACATTGAGAATGCGAGAGAAATGTAACGGCTCTCATCAAAGTCACAAATGACATCCTTTGTGACAGTGACAAAGGTAAATTATACCTCCTCGTCCTGTCTGCAGCCTTTGACACGGTTGACTACTCCATCCTCCTTCAACACCTCTTCACCATCCTCCAGCTGGGTGGTACTGCACTCGCCTGGTTCCATTCTTATCTATCTTATCGTAGTCAGAAAATCACCTGCAATGGCTTCTCTTCCCTATCCCACATCGTTACATCTGGGGTCCCCCAAGGATCTATCCTTGGCCGCCTCCTATTTCTCATCTATATCCTGCCCCTTGGTGACATCACCCGAAAACACAGCGTCAGTTTCCACATGTATGCCAACGACACCCAGCTCTACTTCACCATCACTTCTCTCGACCCCTTCACGGTCTCTAAATTGACACACTGCTTGTCCAACATACAGTCCTGGGTGAGCAGAAATTGTCTCCAATTAAATATCGGGAAGACCAAAGCCATTGCCTTCGGGCCCCGCCACAAACTCCGTTCCCTAGCCACCGACTTCATCCCTCTCCCGAGCATCTGTCGGAGGCTGAACCAGACTGCTTGCAACCTTGGTGTCACATTTGACCCTGAAATGAGCTTCCGACCACATATCCGTGGCATAATTAAGACCGCCTATTTCCATCTCCGTAACATTGCCCGTCTCTGCCCCTACCTCAGCTCATCTGCTGCTGAAATCCTCATCCATGCCTTTGTTACCTCTAGACTTGACTGTTCCAACGCACTCTTGGCTGGCCTCCCAAATGCTATTTTTTTTATTTGTTCAGGGGATGTGGGAATTGCTGGCAAGGCCAGCATTTATTGCCCATCCCTAATTGCCCTTGAGAAGGTGGTGGTGAACCACCTTCTTGAAGCACTGCAGTCCGTGTGGTGAAGATACTCACACAGTGCTGTTAGGGAGGGAGTTCCAGGCATTTGACCCAGCGACGATGAAGGAATGGCAATATACTTCTAAGTCAGGATGGTGTGCGACTTGAAGGGGAACTTGGAGGTGGTGGTGTTCCCATGCGCCTGCTGCCCTTGTCCTTCTAGGTGGAAGAGGTCGCGGGTTTCAGAGGTGCTGCCGAAGAAGCCTTGGCGAGTTGCTGTAGTGCATCCTGTAGATGGTACACACTGCAGCCACGGTACGTCGGTGGCGGAGGGAGTGAATGTTTAAAGGTGGTGGATGGGGTGCCAATCAAGCGGGCTGCTTTGTCCTGAACTTCTTAAGTGTTGTTGGAGCTGCACTCATCCACGCAAGTTGAGAGCATTCCATCACATTCCTTACTTGTGCTTTGTAGATGGTGGAAAGACTCGAGAGTCAGGAGGTGAGACACTCACTGCAGAATATCTAGCCTCGGACCTACTCTTGTTGCCATAGTATGTGGCTGGTCCAGTTAAGTTGCTGGTCAATGGTGACCCCCAGGATGTTGATGGTGGGAGATTCGGCGATGGTAATGCCATTGAATATCAAGGGTCGGTGGTTAGACTCTCACTTGTTGGAGATAGTCATTGCCTGGCACTTGTGTGGCGCGAATGTTACCTGCCACTTCTCAGCCCAAGTCTGAACGTCGTCTAGGTCTTGTTGCATGCGGGCATGGACTGCTTCATTATCTGAGGAGTTGTGAATGGCACTGAACACTGTGCAGTCATCAGCAAACATCCCCATTTCTGACCTTAAGTTGGAGCGTAGGTCATTGATGAAGCAGCAGATGGTTGGGCTCCTGTAGCGATGTCCTAGGGCTGTAAAGATTGACCTCCAACCACCACAACCATCTTTCCCTTGTGCTAGGTATGACTCCAGCCAGTGGAGAGTTTCCCTCCCCCCCCCCCCCCCCGATTCCCATTGACTTCAGTTTGACTAGGGCGCCTTGATGCCACACTCGGTCAAATGCTGCCTTGATGTCAAGGGCAGTCACTCTCACCTCACCTCTGGAATTCAGCTCCTTTGTCCAAGTTTGGACCAAGGCTGTAATGAGGTCAGGATCCGAGTGGTCTTGGCGAACCCAAACTGGGCATCAGTGAGCAGGTTATTGGTAAGTAAGTGCCGCTTGATAGCACTGTTGATGACACCTTCCATCACTATGCTGATGATTGAGAGTAGACTGATGGGGCAGTAATTGGCCGGATTAGATTTGTCCTGCTTTTGTAGACATGACATACTGGAGCAGTTTTCCACATTGTCGCATAGATGCCAGTGTTGTAGCTGTACTGTAACAGCTTGGCTAGAGGCGTGGCTAGTTCTGGAGCACAAGTCTTCAGCACGACAGCTGGGATGCTGGATCCAGTGCGCTCAGCCATTTCTTGATACTACGTGGAGTGAATCAAATTGGCTGAAGACTGGCTTCTGTGATGGTGAGGACCGCAGGAGGAGGCCAATATGGATCATCCACTCAGCACTTCTGGTTGAAGATGGTTGCAAATGCTTCAGCCTTGTCTTTTGCACTCACGTGCTGGGCTCCACCATCATTGAGGATGGGGATATTCATGGAGCCTCCTTCTCCCATTAGTTGTTTAATGGTCCACCACCATTCACGACTGGATGTGGCAGGACTGCAGAGCTTTGATCTGATTTGTTGATTGTGGGATCTCTTAGCCCTGTCTATAGCATGCTACTTCCGCTTTTTAGCATACATGTAGTCCTGTGTTGAAGCTTCCCCAGGTTGGCACCTCCTTTTTAGGTATGCCTGGTGCTGCTCCTGGCATGCTCTTCTACACTCTTTATTGAACTAGGGTTGATCCCCTGATTTGATGATAATGGTAGAGTGAGGGATATGCCAGGCCATGAGGTTACAGATTGTGGTGGAATATAATTCTGCTGCTGCTGATGGCCCACAGTGGCTCATTGATGCCCAGTTTTGAGCTGCTAGATCTGTTCTGAATCTATCCCATTTAGCATGGTGGTAGTGCGACACAACACAATGGAAGGTGTCCTCAGTGTAAACTTGAGGTCATCCAAAACCCGGCTGCCCGGTGTCCTAACTTGCACCAAGTCCCGTTCCCCCCATCAGCCCTGTGCTCGCTGATCTACATTGACACCCGGTTAAGCAACGCCTCAATTTCAAAATTCTCAACCTTGTTTTCAAATCCCTCCATAGCCTCGCCCCTCTCTATCTCTAATCTCCTCCAGCCCCACAAACTCCCCTCCACCTCAGAGATATCTGCGCTCCTCTAATACTGCCCTCATGAACATTCCTGATTATAATCGCTCAACCATTGGTGCCCGTGTCTTCTGTTGCCTATGCCCTAAGCTCTGGAAATCACTGTCTAAACTTCTCCGCCTCTCTTTCCTCCTTTAAGACGCTCCTTCAAACCTATCTCTTTGACCAAGGTTTTGGTCAGCTGCCCTAATTTCTCCTTATTTGACTCGGTGTCAAATTTTGTGTCTTATAATGCTCCTGTGAAGCGCCTTGGGTCGTTTTACTATGTTAAAGGTGCTATATAAATACTTGTTGTTGTTGTAGTAAAATGTAGCACACTACTGTCTAATGACCATTTTTTTTTGAAAGGGGAGGGAAAGACAAGATGACTTGTTTGAATCAACAGCATAGGATTAGATGCTCAGAAGACTTCATTAAATAATGGGTCATAGAGGCACTTTGATAGAAATGGTGCAAGCCATTTAAGTTGCTCTGGTGGAACTTTTTTTATATAAAATATTTCACTTCCGAGTTTGATACAGTTCAATTCAGATTGAAATGAATCTCCAAACTATGCTTGTTTGTTTCAGGTTAGTATTTGACTTCAAGTATTTTTAATTATGTTTTACTTTCACCCTATATCACAAAGTTCTCATGGCCAAAAAGATGGTTTGGCATCCTAAGGGCCCACCAATGTTGTTCATTATCTATCAAACCAGGTGGTGTTTGGGTATAATATAGGCTGATTAGCCCTCCAATTAATCTTATCCTTCTGACAGTGGCACAGTAGAAACTGAAAAAACTGTGCAGGAAAAGTAGGGATACAAGCCATATTTAACCACTCTGTAATGCAGAACCTTGGAGCTTCAACACACTGGGAAAACATCTGTAGCCAAGATAGAGCAGGAGAAGCCAAATCCATGACCTCCATCCATCACATGGAAAAGAGGGCGCTCCCATCATCACTGCAGTTCAAAATTGGTTTACAGGATAGTAAACATAAACCCATATGAAGAGGGAGGCCCAGCAACTAAGTAAGCCCTGGGCAATAAACTGTATTTTTATGCTGAGGGTGTGTAGCGGTGAAGTGATCTGCATACGTTATCAGAGGGATAGAAGTTTTCCCAACAGGTCTCTGAGTTATACTAACTGCAGAAGAGTTGGGGAGTCACTGTTGAGAAAATGCTTCTAGTTACTCCTCCTAATATCACCTTCTTTGGCTCGGTGGCAGTTTTTATTCGATTATGCTCCTGTGAAGCACTTTGCGATGTTTCCCTATGTTAAATGGAAGATGTTGTTGTAACATTTTTGCACTAGAATAAAATTTGGTATTTTGGCTTTCTAGGAACTATCACTGCTGTGTAGACGTTCTTCCGTTGAGTACTTTGACACATTTAATTTTGTGTATGTTAGACTATAAACAAAAATGGAAAGTTTCATCAGCTCCACAGATTGTTAAAACTATCTACAAGTTTCAACCTTGTAAACATGACCGTATTCAATTAATCAAAGTGTCAATTAAATGATAATTACATGGTTCAAAAGACAAACAAGTGATTATAAATTATTGAAATAGGTTTAAAATCCTTACAAAAAAACTACATCCACTGCCATGCAAAACAAAATGGCTCTTGGAGAAGGTAACTTTATAATAAATTCTAGTTCCAGTAATAATTCATTTTTGGAAAAGGCAACTGACAGATCCTTTATTCACCTCTACGTCAAATTAAGCAGCATAATAGATGTACAGTAACAGTGCAAAGAGTTAATTCTTCCTAAAAATGTTATGCTTAATGAAAAGTCCAAGCATCATGATTGACTTATTTTGTGATGTTATTTTCAAGAACTTTCTAAGTTATAATTGGAAATCAAAAGCAGAGAATTACTGTGATATATCAGAAATTAAAACATGTTCAGCCTGATTACTCTCAAATATTGGACATTTACTCTGAAATGCATAATGGAACATTTTCATCTTTTTCTGTTAAAATGTACAATTTGAGTCACTGCCATCCATGTCTATCAATCATTTGAGGTTGACATGATAAGATTCAAAATACACAGAAAGCAACCTTTTAAGACTTTATTTTAAACATTATGGGATAGATTTTGCTGGAGCATGCCCCGTTAGTTAGACTTATTCATGCACATTTAGATTTTAAAATTTTTTGCCCACAAAGTTGCTGGAGGTGCAAGCTGATAATGGCACAGCGAGGGCAACGGGGCATCTGGTACCTTGGTGAACAACGGGACAAACAGTGTATCTCCTTAACAAATGAGATTTAAGTATTAAGAAATAAAGAGGAAGGACGGAGAAGTTGGGCGAATGAGTAGGTGAATTCAATGTCAAATCAGGTACAGCAAGAGAAATAAAGAGAGGGGAAGAAAGATTGGATTAAGAGAGAAAGAGAGAGAGAGAGAAAGAGAAAGAGACAGAAAGGAAACACAAGAATTAAAAAAAAGACATTATAAATCTTGTATAACAATTCACAACCTGAAGGAATGAGTCTCCACACTTACAATTATTTACTTTCTGGGCAAGAAAGATTGATTGGCAGTCATTAACAATTATCACATCATTAAGGGTACTTATGCTGTTAATTACCAGACTTAACTTTCTGTGGTAGGTTTAATGGGCAATTAATCTACAAATGCAGCAAATTCATGAAAATCACGGGAGGTTAAGCGTAAGATGCCGTTTTCATGAAGCTAACGGTGGCCGAGTGGCAAAAATCAAGCTGCAATTCACAGGCTCGCTTCCTCGCTATAAGTTGCTGGCCGATTTGCACATTAGTAACGACGTGCATTATTCACACGCTATTATTTTTCAGCACAATCTGGCCCTTAATATTTTTAAATCTTTAATTTAAAAAACATTTATTTTGTGAAATTCAGTCATATTATTAACCAATAGACACACTATATAGATGGAAACAGTTACAACACACCGAAGGGAAAATCTCAGAAACTAAATATGATAATTCAACAGTCTGGACTGAGGTGATTTTCCAAAGGTCAAACATGAACTATGTCTAGACAATCTAGGAATTAGATTTACTGGCATGACCTCCAATTAGGAAATATCAATTGTAAGAATATATGGACATAGATTCCTTTGAATGTGCTTTAATGGAGCTGTTCCAGCAGATGTACTGTGGTGCAAGTTCAGAGATATAAGGGCAAATTTTATGAATTCACACACCCGGCATAGAGCTTCGTCTATAGGATGTGTATCTCAGGAAATCAGGTTTGCATGATTTTTCACCAAATTAGTGGACAGAAAATTGTGTGTTGGGTGGCTGAATTGCTGCGCCAGGAGCACAAGTTCATAAAATTACTTTTAGAATGCTGATATTCTTTTGCATCATAGTTGACTTACAAACCCTCTCTGAAAAATAGGACACCATTTGTTAAGTCTAAATCCAAACCAAAATGATGGTGCTAAAATTGCCTCTCGGTGACAAATGAATGGTCTTGATAAATTAGTTTTAAAAGTTGCAATCTCATTCCCAGTAAGTGAATTAATAGGGATAAGCAACATCAGATGACTCGAAGTCCCAATTCTGAAGTCTATTTCAAATTTTCAAACGCAAATTTCACATCGAGCCCTTTGCGGTCATGTCATCTTTATATTATAGTACATAGTATTAACAGCACAGAAACAGGCCATTCGGCCCAACAGGTCCATGCCGGTGTTTGGTCATAAGAATTAGGAGCAGGAGTAGGCATACAGCCCCTCGAGCCTGCTCCACCATTCAATAAGATCATGGCTTATCTTCAACCTTAATTCCACTTTCCCGCCTGATTCCCATATCCCTCAATTCCACTAGAGTCCAAAATCTATCTTTCTCAGCCCTGAATATACTCCACACGAGCCCCCTCCCACCCTTCTTCACCTAACCTCATCAACATATCCTTCGCCCTCGTGTGTTTATCTATCTTCCCCATAAATGCATCTATGCCAGTCGCCTCAACTATTCCTTGTGGTAGGAAGTTCCACATTCTAACCACTCTCTGGGTAAAGACGTTTCCCCCAAATTCCCTATTGGATTTATTAGTGGCTATCTTATATTTATGGCACCTAATTCTGGTCTTCTCCATGTCTATCCTATCAAACCCTTTCATAATGTTAAAGACCTCTATCAGGTCACCCCTCGGTCTTTCCTTTCCAGAGAAAAGAGCCCCAGCCTGTTCAGCCTTTCCTGATGAGCATACCCTCTCTGTTCTGGTATCATTCTAGTAAATCTTTTTTGCACTCTCTCTGGTGCCTCTATGTCCTTTTTATAATAGAGACCAGAACTGTTCACAGTGCTCTAAGTGTGGCCTAACTAAGGTTTTATACAAGTTTAACATAACTTCTCTGCTTTTCAATATCGTTGTTTGCTTTTTAAAAAAAAAAAAATGGCCTTATTAACCTGCGTCGCCACTTTTAGTGATTTGCGTATCTGGACACAGATCTCACTGCTCCTCTACCCCATTTAGACACTTATTTTCCAAGGAGTATGTGACCGCCTTATTCTTCCTACCAAAATGTACCACCTCACACTTATCTATACTGAAGTTCATTTGCTAATTACACACCTATTCTGCAAGTTTATTAATGTTTTCCTGTATTTTATCACAGTGCTGCTCTATATTAACTACACCCCCTAATTTGATGTCAGCTGCAAATTTTGAAATTGCACTTCTGATCCCGAACTTGCATTGGATTTCAAAGGAGGTATTGTGGCGTACTCAGAGTACGCTGCCATACCGACCGCAAAATCCGGGCCACTGTCTTCCCTGGGGGTTGTCTTTGAGACCGAGGAATAATATTCTTTTTTAGGTATGCAGAGACCGAGGAATAATATTCTTTTTGAGGTATGCACAAACTTGATGTTCCATAGCGCAATTGTGGTTTCTATCTACTAGAAGGGGATCTCAATGCACCAAAAACTACTGAGTAATCTTGCTGACAGTGATTGTTAAGCTGGTACACTTGGTTTTGGTGGCACATATTTTGTAAATGATGGAGGCTTGTCATGTAAACAAAAAGGAACATGCTGAATTTTGGTCCTGTGAGAAATGGAAAAGCAGATTGTGGTTTTTACGAGAAAGCCAGAATATCACAAGGTTCAGAGGAAACCCACTTATTTTGCTTTCACTGATATTTGTAAAGCTTTTAATTATCTCATGCCTCCCTCAGAAGCTAGCAAGCAGCCAAGGGAATACATAGTTGAATTTTAGATTTTTATTAGGATGTTCACTCCAGCTCCATGTTGCTCAAAAGATAACTGAAGCAACAACAACTGAATTTATATAGTTTTTAACATAGGAACTGTCCCAAGATGCTTTAGAGGGAGATAAAAAATATAATGGAATCGGGCTGACCCGTGCAAGAATATTGGGAGAATGACAGAAAACTTGTTCAAACTCCTCTAGGTCATTATCTTTCAGACACCATCAGGCAAAACCCATCAATTTTTTGCTCTAACCTTCGCTGATGGGCCCTGCTTTGACAGTGAGTAACACAAGGATATGAATTTCACCACTTTATTTTTTTAAACATATATCTATAGTGGGCTTACTTAAAATCTAATTCCCAAAGGAAATTTAAAAAATCTAGGTTGAGAAAACTCTTATCCTATCTATATATAAGGTTAGCCTTGTACACATAACTACCTTGATTTCCAAAAAGTCTTGGATAATAAAATGGCCATATGAAAGGACTATTGGTAAATAATACACCATATGGGCTTCAAGGTCATAGTTATGTTAGGTAGGTAACTGATTGCAACCTCATAGGCAGAAGATTGTGACAATGGAAATAGCTACTTATGGGGCTAGATCATGAGTAGGTTCATCCAGGGCTCTGCATTAGCATTATTGCAGTCACCATTAATGATTTGCATGAGGGCATTCATGGAATGGTTCACAAGCTTGCTGATGACAAAATGTGCACAACAGTTGAAAATTTAGACCAAATCAATAACTGGACCCAGCATCTTTTGGTACAACACTTTCAACCTTTCTCCAATCTGAATAACGTGCATTTCTCCCAACACTGTTTCCTATCTGTCAACTAACTTTCTATCCTTCCTTTTGTTCTATATGCCTGAATTTTTCTAACAAGCCTCTTATAAAAGCCCTTATTGAATGCCCTTTGAAGATTCATATACACATCTACTGCATTCCTTTTATCTACTTAAATTGGTCACCAACAGAAACTCTTATTAAATGTGTCAAATATGACTTGTCTAACAAATCCATACAACGTGTACTTGATTAACCCATGTATTTCTAAATGTTCAGTACCTTTATCTCAAATTATGAATTCTAAGAGCTTGCCCACAACTGTCGTTAGAAAGGATAAGGGAATTTAGGTAATTAGTGGACTGGACCTGTGTGGCATGTCCTGCAACATGGATGTGTGCAGCATAATGCACTTGGGTTTGGGAAATTGCAGGCACGTTTATACCATGCAGGAATAACCACTAAAGGTTACAGATCAAGAGAGGGGTCATTAAAGGTGCATCAAGCAGTATGATGGGGACAATTGTGGAAGGCAAGTAAGGGAAGACAATGCAAAACGAAGAACACTATCCAAAGGCTGTATACGGCTTTCCTGCACTCAACACTACTTCCAGGATTTCCCAGTGGAACGGATATCAGCATACAACACAGCTGCCCAAATACGGCAGTATTTTAAGCTTCAAAAGACAGGATGGTGTCGTATGATGTATTTTCTATTTTTTGGCCAAGAAATAACATGCGTTCCTGGTGTCCAACATTGTTATTGTCTGCGGTGGGGAATTGAGGTGAAAGAGATTGCGGACTAAAATTTTAAAGGGCCACTTTGATTAAGGCAGAGCACTCGATTAACTTAGTTAAAAAGTGACAATTTAAAATATGTATTTTCTTATTCAGACTGCACCACCATCAATGCTGCGCTGTGACAAGGTAATCTCACTCCCCTTTACCCTAGTGGTGCGTGTATATTGTCTTGGCACCTGCCCTCCCTATGTAAGGTACTCTGAGCCTGGAAAATAAGCTGGGGTCTGGGGTGCAAGTGATTAGGTCGGGGGGTCAGTGGTGTACATGACTGCATCTTGTCTGGATGGGCTTGACAAGACCAGAGGGTCTTTTTGTATGTTGGTAAGGAAGAAATGTAGGTTGATGGGTAAAACGGTGGCACTGTGATTTCCCAAGATAACTAAAACTTAAATAATAAAACACGGAGAGTCTTGCGAGGTGCCCTCTTTTTCACGCCAAAAAAGATGTAGGTTTACTATGTGCAGCATGAAAGCAACTCAAGTTCACAAGAATCCACAAATTCAAAAGGATCCAGCATTAATCAACTCAAAACTAGATTGAAATCACATAGGAAAAACGCTTAAAAAAAAAAAAAATGTATTAGTAGATCCCCATTAGCATTGTCATAGATAATGCGACACCTGCAAAGCAATCTGGAAAGCAGTTTCTGATGTTTACTCTGGTGCTGCAGCAGCCTGAATATGACCTCAACTTGCCCATGCTCTAATACAGCAAATTTACTGCTGCAATATACTAAGTGACTGACACAAAAATATACTATTCAATATGCTGAAGCTGCAAGTAAATTTTACAAAAGCAAAATACTACGTATGCTGGAAATCTGAAATAAAAATAGAAAATTCTGGAAACACTCAGCAGGTCAGGCAGCATCTGTGGAGAGAGACAAGTTTACCCTGCGTAAACTTGGTCATCCAAAACTCTGCTACCTGTGTCCTAACCCGCACCAAGTCCCGCTCACCCATCTCCCGTGTTCGCTGACCTACATTGGCTGCATTTTAATATAATGTAAAGGGGGGAGGGGAGCTGAGAAGGTGGGGGTATGAGGGAGAGCGGACCCGAGGAAGGGGTTAGTGGGAGTATGTGTGTGTGCTAAGCCCATGCAGCAGAACCTGGTGTCCAATTGTCCTGGGTTTCCTTGCCATTGGACCAAGACCTTGCTCTGTTAAGTTCGTGTGGTAGCTGGTATGCAATGGCCACCCCACGTTAAAAGCATTCACGCACAGGCATCTTCCACCCCTTTAAAATGAAGTTTGGGACCCTCATGGATAACCCCAACAGCGACAGACCTGAATGTCACACCGCTATCATAGCCAGGGAACTGAAGACACTTCAGCATCGACATCGCAGCCCTGAGTGAGACACGACGGGCAGGAGAAGGCCAGCTCAAGGAACAAGGTGGCGGATACACCTTCTTCTGGAAAGGCAAACCAGAAGAGGAACGCCTTCTCCATGGGGTTGGCTTCACCATCAAAAATGAGCTAGTTTGGCATCTTAGAGATTCCCCTTGTGGGATAAACTAACACCTCATGACCGTTCGGCTCACTCTAACCCGGAATCAGTACGCTACGGTTGTCAGTGAGTATGTCCCAACTCTGGAGCTACAGACGAGGCCAAAGAGGAATTCTACTCCAGCCTTGAACAATCCCTGTCCCGAGTTCCAACGGGTGACAAGCTGATTCTCCTTGGCGATTTTAATGTCAGAATTGGAAAGGACACAAACCTTTGGAGAGGTGTGATTGGCAGGGAAAGAGTAGGGAAAACCAACTCCAACGGAATTCTTCTCCTGACGAAATGTTTAGAACATGGTCTCGTCATAATCAACACCTTGTTTCGTCAGAGAGATAAGGCCTCATGGCAACACCCTTGCTCCAGGCATTGGCATCTTTTGGACTACGCCATCGGCCAAGCGAGGGCCCACAAGGATGTCCGCATCACCCGTGCCATGACAGGAGCGGACGACTGCTGGACTGACCACAGCCTAATCTGTTGTTATCTTCATCAAGCTAGCCTCAAAATGGCAGCGACAACAGAAAAGCTGCCACAGAAAAATCAATGCTGGAGGACTCAAAGGGCTAGAAATTCAGTATAGCCACTTTTGGGGCGGTAAAGTCGGGCGGCCGCTAAAGTTTGCGCTCGGCGCAAAGTCGAGGCCACTTCGCCGATATTCAGTAGCATCGCCCTAAGAGGTTGCTGGAGCGCAAAAACTGGCGATGCACGACTATCTTTAGGCGCTAAGCCGGCGGTGCTGAGCGATACCGCCGAGGCCGGGCGCAGCGCAGGTGCGGTCATTTCTTGATTGACGGCAGACACGCTGGCGCCGGCCACCTCTTAAAGGGGGAAGGGTCGATTTGTTTTGCTGCCACGCCCTGGACACTGCAGCCCTCCAGCTAGGCCTGAGAACTGCTGCTGCACGCAATTAGCGCCCAAAACAATGGAGAAGGCCCGGGAAAGAGCGCAGCGATTCTCAGAACATGATCTGAGGGTGCTGGTTGGCGCTGTGGAACGAAGACGCCACATTCTGTTCCCTGAGAATGGAAAGAAGCCGCCGACCACCGTCTACCGCAAAGCCTGGAGGGATGTCTCCAACAGGGTGACATCCAACAGTGTGGTGCCCAGGAACCCTGTTCAATGCCGCAAGAAGTTCAATGACCTCACCAGGATTGTCAGGGTGAGTATCCTTTCCAGTGTCCTCCTCATCCTTGCATGTGCACCTCACATTATGGGCAAAGGGACCTGAAAGCCCTAATGGCCAGCCCTCATCCAGCAGCTATGGGACTGGCATGAACATCAATTGCACATTCTGCACTTTACACACTGGCCAAGCTATTCGACCATGGGAGGCAGTGCACACAAGATCAGGGCGACACACTGGCCAAGCTATTCCACCATGGGAGGCAGTGCACACAAGATCAGGGTGACACACTGGCCAAGCTATTCCACCATGGGAGGCAGTGCACACAAGATCAGGGCTACACACCGTACTTAGAGGCCGTCCTTTCTCTTGCAGGCAAAGGTGGCGACCAACAAGCGCAG
Source organism: Somniosus microcephalus (assembly GCF_052327205.1). Classification (NCBI taxonomy): domain Eukaryota; kingdom Metazoa; phylum Chordata; class Chondrichthyes; order Squaliformes; family Somniosidae; genus Somniosus; species Somniosus microcephalus. Next base: position 128,627,325 of record NC_140993.1, read on the forward strand.
CCGGACTGAGACCGAGGGAGGCGGCCCTCAGATCCAGGAGCTCACCGACCTGGACCAGCGCGTGGAGCGCATCATGGGTGGCCGGCTGATTGGCCCCGTCGCCAGTGGAGATGCCGACCCTGTTCTGGGCACCAATGGTAAGGACATCACCTTTTGGACCTCTCTCGTTCCACTTGCGCATCAGATCTACATCCTTTGCCACTGACCGACCAATGCGCTGAATGCCACCACTCATGCCTCCCTCGCTGCCGCCCTATCCTCACTCTAAAGCTACTCTTGTGCCTTCCTGCTTTCAGCCAGTGACAGCCCCTCGGAAGAGGAGGAGGAGGAAGAGGAAGGCGGCCCATCAGTGGAACCCTCAGCCGCGGCAGCCCATGCCGATGTAGGGGACACGTCTTCCCTGGAGGGGAGCCTGGGGGGAAGGGTCGGAGGGGAGTGTAGCTCCTGGGACCAGCGGCCTGCAGCAACGCGGGAGGGGTCGGGAAGCTCAGCGGCCTTCTCACCAGAGGGGGGAAGGGTCGGAGGGGAGTCCAATTGCTGGGCCCAGCGGAGTGCAGCAATGCGGGAGGGGTCGGGAAGCTCGGCGGCCTTCTCCCCAGAGGGAGAGTGCGGCCTCCAGTCCGGCGACGGTCAGCGCCGAGGAGGTGCGCCTCCTCGAGGAAATGGCCGTGGACTCGGAGCGCCGTCACACGGAGCTCATGGGGGTAGTGGCACGGATGCCTGAGGCCATCGAGTCCCTGGCTAGGAGTGTCACTGAATTCGGGGCATCACAGGCCAGGAGTCTGGATGAATTCGGGGCATTACAGGCCAGGAGTCTGGGTGAATTCGGGGCATTACAGGCCAGGAGTCTTGCGGAATTCGGGGCAGCTCAGGCAGCTGCTGGCCAGATGATCACTCGTGCCGTCCAGTCACTGGCTGGTCTGATGCGGGCGCAGACCAGGGCAGCACGGGCACTAACTGCTGCCACACTCGCTGCGTCAGCCAGGCATCGCCAGGGCACCCGCCGCGCTGCAGCAGCACAGCGGTCTGTCCCTCGGCAGATTGCTGCGCATGCTGCAGTGCTGGCCCGGCCGAGTGCCAGGCAACCAGCGAGCACCTGCCATCAGCCAGCTTGCCCCCATTCCTCCAGCCGCCAATGCCACTCCCCCAGTGGAGCTGCCACGAGCTGCTGGTCAGACTGATGCTGGCCAGCCACAGCTGCAGCAGTCAGCAGCCGGCCCCTCGAGGGTCAGACCTCGTCTAGGCCGACCCCCAAGGGCATCTGCCGTCACGCCATGTGCCCCTCAGGAGCCTTCCCCCAGCCTTGCAGCAGCCACTGGGCTCACCTTGAGGAGCAGCAGCAGGCCGGGCAGGGGCCGCACAAGTGTGCACAAGGCATCGTCCTCGCGGGACAAGAAGTAGAAGGCGTGGCCAAATGTTTTGTTTTTTTGAAGGCCGAGGATGAAGGCCATTTTTGTTTAACTGTTTTGTTAATCCTCTCCAGGTTGTGGGAGCAAGTAATGTGTTTGACTGTTTTTTGGGGGTTTCTTCTGTTTTTGTTTTTCATGTGGGAAGGGCCCTGAGTTTGTTCAATAAACAATTTTCTTTATTCAGATTGTCCATGTTTGATCTTTGAAGTGTTTGTTGCCTTAACCGGCTGAGGGCTTGCGGAGCGGCTGCATTCATGTTCTTTCATTGGCACAAGCCATTCCCTGACAGGGGGCCTAGAACCTACGTTCAATAAGCCGCCGACGGGCGGCCCTTGCACCTTCTGCCTCCCTCCTGGGCTGGTACTCCTCGTCCTCCTCCTCATGCTCCTCCTGCTCCTCCTCCTGAGGTGGTGCTCCAACCTGAGGTGGCAGTGCCGGAGTCCTGCGGATAGCCAGGTTGTGCAGCATGCAGCAGACGACAACGAAATGGGAGACTCGCTCCGGCGAATACTGCAGGGCTCCACCGGAGCGATCCAGGCAGCGGAACCGCTGCTTCAGGACGCCGATTGTTTGTTCTATGATGTTCCTAGTCGCTTGATGGCTCTCGTTGTATGCCTCTTCAGCAGGGGTCCTGGGCGCGCGGAGCGGGGTCATGAGCCAGGTACACAAAGGATAGCCTTTGTCCCCGATAAGCCATCCTCTTGGGTGAGGCTGTGCCTGGAACATGTCAGCCACAGTTGTCTGTCGCAGGATAAAGGCATCGTGGCTGCTGCCTGGAAAGCGGGCATTGACAGCTAGGATGCGCTGCCTGTGGTCACACACCAGCTGTACGTTGAGGGAATGGTAGCCCTTCCGGTTGCGGTAATCCTCAGCATACTCCAGAGGTGCCCGCAAAGCCACATGCGTGCAGTCAATGGCGCCCTGCACCATGGGGAAGCCCGCTATTCTTGCAAATCCCACTGCACGCTGCTGCTGCTTGTCCAGGGTCATGGGGAAGGAGATGAATTGACGTCTCCTTCTGAAAAGGGCATTGGTCACCTGGCGGATGCAGCAATGCACGGCGAACTGGGAGATGTTAGCAATGTCCCCAGCAGCGGATTGGAAGGAGCCGGTGGCATAGAAATTCAGAGCCACCGTCACCTTCACTGCCACCGACAGAGACGTCCTGCACCTCAGCTGTGGACGCAGATCTCTGTGAAGCAGCTGGCAGATCTTTGTGACCACCTCCCTTCTGAATCGCAGCCTCCTAACACACTGCGTGGCAGACATGTTGAGATAGGAGAACTGCTGGCGGTATACCCTGGGTGGGTAAGGCCTCCCTTGCCGACACCTGTTGCCCCCTCTGCGTCTAGCCAGGGCTGCCACTCTCTCACGGCGTCCGTGAGCCCTTCCTATGTAAGGCTGAAAGCCAGCGTTGACAGCCCCCATAATATGTTGGCAAACAATGAGATATCAATGAAGGCAAAGAGAATTGCAAAGCTGTGGCCTGAAGCCAGAAATACCTGTGCTAGTGTTGGGCCAAAGCAGTAAGCTCTCTACCTTGGTCTCTCTCCAAAAATCCGTTTCACAAGAGTGAGTGCTGCAAAATGGCTGCCCTTTATAGTGCAGGGTAAGTGCCCTTTAATTTGCGCTCCCCGCGGCCCGCATCGGCTGTGAACCGTTCCACTTCACAGTCCTTAGGGCCGCCACGCCCACATTGGGCGGGCGCGACTGAAGTTCCGGATTGGGGCGCACAAAGGGCGTTGCACGAGGAAATGACGTCATGATCTGCGCGTGCAGCTGAGCGCGCGCAAATACTTTGCGCCGGCGCTAAATGTCTACTGAAGTTGGGGGCAGGCGCAGATCGCGCTGCGCCCAGGCGCTAAGCGCCTAGCGCTCGAAATCTACTCCTCTTAAGGCGCTAACGGCTGGCGCACGCAACTGAATTTCTAGGCCAAAGACCCTGCAAAGAAAGTCCAATTCAGTCAACGCCTCACAGCTAACCTGACGACTCCCAGTGAACCGGAGCCGCAGAGTGTCCATAGTGCCTGGTCTGCCCTAAAGTCCACCATAATTAGCACCTGCAAAGAGACTCTTGGTTACTCTACCAGAAAACATCAAGACTGGTTGATGAGAATGACCAGGAGACCAAGGAGCTAACAAATCGGAAACATAAGGCGTTCTTTAATTGGAAACATCAGCAGCACTCGAGGGAAAGAAGACAGATTTACAGACAACTGAAGGCTGAGTTCCAACAAAAAACTCGTGACCTAAAGAACAGATGGTGGGTGGAAAGAGCCCAGGAGATCCAGCAAACAGCCGACAACCATGACGCGCGTGGATTCTTTAGTGCAGTCAAGACCATCTACGGCCCAAGCACCTATCCCACTGAGAGCGAAGAATGGTGAGGTGCTCATCAAGGACAGAGAGGCAGTCAGTGCCTGCTGGAAGGAGCACTTCAAAGATCTCCTCAACCAAGACGCCATCTTCGACGCGAGTCTCCTTGACTCCATTCCACAGCATGCTATCCGCCACTATCTCGGCACAATCCCAGCCCGGCATGAGGTTGAAAAGGCCATCCGACGCTGAAAAACAACAAGGCTTCTGGAGCAGATGAAATCCCCGCCGAAGTACTAAAGCATGGCGGAGAAGTACTCTTGGCGTGAATCCATGACCTTATCTGGAGGGGGAGAGCATGCTGGGGTTTTCAGAGATGCCATAATCATGACCATCTTCAAGAAAGGAGACAAGTACGACTGCGGTAATTACAGAGGAGTTTCCCTGTTGTCTGCCACAGGGAAAGTCATTGCAAGAATCCTCCTCAATCATCTCCTCCCAGTGGCTGAAGAGCTCCTCTCAGAGTCACAATGCGGATTCCGCCCACTAAGAGGCACAATGGACATGATTTTCACTGTGCGACAAATCCAAGAAAAATGTATGGAGCAGCATCAACCTCTATACATGGCCTTTTTTGACCTCACAAAGGCCTTCGACACTGTCAACCAGAGAGATTATGGAGTGTCCTTCTCAATTTGGCAGTCCTCAAAAATTTGTTACCATCCTTCGTCTGCTCCACAATGACATGCAAGTCGTGATCCTTAATAACCGATCAATTTTAAAACTCTCATCCTTGTTTTCAAATCCCTCCATGGCCTCACTCCTCCCCATCTCTAATCTCCTCCAGCCCCACAACCCTCAGATATCTACGCTCTTCCAATTCTGGCCTCTGAGTATCCCCGATTTTAATCACTCCACTACTGCGCCTTCAGCTGCCAAGGACTTAAGCTCTGGAATTCCCTCCCTAAACCTCTCCGGATCTCTTCCTCTCTTTCCTCCTTTAAGACACTCCTTAAAACTTACCTCTTTTGACCAAGCTTTTGGTCATCTACGCTAATATCTCGTGTCTCGGTGTCAAATTTTGTTTTAGAATGCTCCTGTGAAGCGCCTTGGGACGTTTTACGACATTAAAGGCGTTATATAAATACAAGTTGATGTTGTAAGCCGTGAGGAGGAAGTCAGAGGCTGCAAAGGCATATAGACTAGTTAAATGATTGGGCAAGAAGGTGGCAGATGGAGTATAATGTGGAGAAATATGAAATCATCCACTTTGGTAGGAAGAATAGAAAAGCCTATAGGCTCTAGTGGCTGTATGGTCTACTCCTGCTCCTATTTTTTTATGTTCTTATTACATTAACTAGGCTTGTATGCTCTGAAATATAGAAGGTTAAGGGGTGATTTAATTGAGGTTTTTAAGATTTTGAAGGGAATTGATAAGTTAGATAGAAATAAGCTTTTTTCGCTGGTGGGAGAGTCCAGGACAAGGGGATATAACCTTAAAATCAGAGCCAGGCCATTCATGAGAAGTTAGGAAACGCTTCTTCACACAAAGGGTGGTAGAAGTGTAGAACTCTTTCCCACCAAAAGCAGTAAATGCTAGCTCAAATAATAATTTTAAATCTGAGATCTATATAATTATTTGCTAGCTAAGGATATGAAGGGATATGGAGCCAAGGCAGGTGGATGGAGTTAGGATACAGATCAGCCATGATCTCATTGAATGGCAGAACAGGCTCAAGGGACTGAATGGCCTACTCCTGTTCCTATGTTTTTTATGAATTAACTGCTCTTTACCTGTACTTCCACAAGATGCAGATTTGGGTATTTTTTTCTACAGCCTGATTTTAATGAAGGAAATCGGAATTGTGTTGCACCAGGACTTTCTTAAAAATCTCAATTATAAAATCTGTGGCACACCTACAGTCTTTGTACTCTGAACTTACTCAAGAAATAAAGCGAAATTGACAATATACACATTAGTCAATAACCGATAAGCAAAAATCTGTCTGCACCCGACACCAAGGCATTTTCTGTCTGACTAGGTGTGAAAGCTATTCAAGGTAGTGATTAAGACTTATTACACCGTTAAAAATCCACTTACAAGTACCAACTTTGTCCAGTGAGTATCTAGCGGATAAATACTGCAACTTCACACGTTCCATGTGCTCCAATGACTAGTCTCTGGGCGAGATACTGGTATAGCGAAGCTTTTTGAGGAGAGGGCAGCTCCAGCAGCAACTTCCTGATATCTGTGATGAACTGCGTATGTGTGGTTGCTGGAATTTGCTGTCTGGTTTACTCTAATAAAGGTGACTACTAATAGCTTCACTGTTATTTTTACCGCAAAATCTGGCTATAGTTTTTTCCTTGGGGGTTTTAGACCTCGCTAGGCTTTGCAGCTACCTTACAGCAGGTAAGTCACAGTTCTTGTGCCACAGTGAGCCTAAGAATTTATAATGGATAAAGTTGACACAAAAGTGTGACAAAACCGTAACAATGAGGTTTGGTAGACAGCAAGTGTGTGCAGGTGGAAGATTTTTAATTATTGATACACACACACACAATCTTCTCCCTCCTATACACACACTCCATCTCTCCCCACACACGCACAATTCTCCAGTCCTTCCCCTCTCACGCACGCTCTCCCTACTCCTAACCCCATCCCACACAATCTCCCTCTTCTGTGCATGGTCTGTGGAAATAGCATGTTTGAAGAGCCAAATGGCCTTTTTCATTTCATACTTATGTTATCAGAATTATTGCACAACTTGACTCAGTGGTGCTCAATAGAACATGGTCTAAAAAGATATTTGACTTAGAAGCAACGTGAGCTGTTCAGGGTGAACTAGATGGTGCCCACCAACTTTTAAGTGACTTGGCTAGCATGGAAAAATGAAGGCTGGTACAAAAAATTAGTTTCTGATTTGCATCACCGAAAGAATGGAAGATCACATGGTAAGGCGGTTTCACGACAAACTTAGGGATGTCCACAAATTTGTGTTATTGCTCTTTAATGAGCCTATAAATCATGCCAAAAAAAATGGGAAAAATACATGCTTTTAAAGCTGAAATTGTCCAAAATCTGAAAGTTGACAAAGCATGGAAAAATACCTCAATTTTCCAGTTTTTTGCTCAGGCTTTGGGAGCTTTAACACTATGGGGTCTAGCTGATCTTTTCAACAGTCGGTTCAGCTTGAAAATGTTATTAATAGACCTATTCTAACTATACAAATCACGACTCTCATAGGAGGCCCATTTCTTCAAAGTTAGCTCCATTATACTGCCTTTTGCACATTGTGCAGGCTAAGTTGCTCAATGGGAAGCTTTAATATCAAAGGTTGGATTAAAAGTGCAACAAAAGTGGAAAAAGAATGAGCAATATTCAATTTATCATATATATAGTACATACCAGTTGTGCACCATCAGTTTCTGAACTGCTAAAAGAGCATTGTAGCGCACTTGCTGATCTTCATGGTGCATATGGTTCATTACAAGCTGTTTACCTCCAAGCTGTTCAATTACACTGAAAATAAACAGTCACAATCATGAATATTAAATCATGATTTATTTTTGAATTGTTTTAGAAAATGAATGTTTTAAATATTCATTATTTGAATATTAATACTATTTGGGGTTTAGGGATATATACATACTCAAGATTGACATGGATACTTTGTGTAGGAAAGAACTACGAATGAACTTGTGTTTATATAGTACCTTTTATCTTAAGAAGTCCAAAGCACTTATAACCAATGAATTACTTTTACAGTGTAGTCACTGTTGTTTTGCAAGCTAACACAACAGCTAATTTGTGCACAGCAATATCTGACAAACAGCAAAGAGGTAAATGACCAGTTAATCTGCTTTGGTGGTGCTGGTTGAGGGATGACTGTTGGCCAAGGCACTGGGAGAACTCATGTTCTTTGGAAAAAGTGTCACAGGATTCTAACAGGCACAGAGGACTTTGAGATCATGGCCCAGAAATTCGGGTCGGGGGCTTCCCGTGGGTGCAAGCCCCGACCTGCACTTACCTTGCGCGCCGGCCGTTGAGCTGTGGGCTCCCGTGGAATTCCGATCCGGGGCCTGGTCCAGCTGCCGGCGCGCAGTGCTTGCGTATCCCAGGGGCGCAGTTAGTTTGATGCGTCCCCTGGGATCACATGGGCCATGGGCAGTCAATCAGAGCAGGGAATGCTCCATTCATAAGTCTTGACAGGAAGTGCTGTCAAAACTTAAATATACTACGGCCCCAAAATAGCACTAAACCTTCAAATAAATTTTAAAAAAATCACTTTTTTAAATAAACTGTAAATTACATTAAATAACTATTTTAAACAATAATTTAAATTTTTGGAAAAAATAATTTTATATTCTAACGGGGCTAAAAATAAACTTACCTTGCTTTAAAGTATTTAAAAATAATAAACCTGTGGAAAAAATGTTTTAATTTTAATTAATTCACCACTTACCTTGTAAAAAGCAGGCCATATGCCTGCTTTTTAAATGTGTAAATTCTGCAGGCTTACCCTCCCGGGAAAATCTGTAAAAAAAAACTAAGTCTGATGCGCAGGCGCAGCCTCCCCTGCGCACGTGTTCGACCTCTGAACCTCTTCGTTCAGAGGAACGGAAGTGCCGGTTTCCCGCACATGCGCAGTGCATGCAGGAATCCGGCACTTCCATCGGGCCCACGGGTGAGTACCCAGCGCGTACTCACCCATGGAGACCTGAATTTCTGGGCCAATAATGTCTCATTCAAAAGACAGCACCTCCAAGAATGCAACAACACCTCAATATTACATGAAGTGCCACCCAATATTTAGGTGCTCAAGTTCCGGATTGGGCTTGAATTCACAACCTTCTGACTCAGAAGCAAGAGTTCTACCATTGAGGCAAGTTGACATTGGAGTGCAGAGAAGAATCGAGTCAAAACACTGCCCTTTAAAGTGTGAATAAGAAATCTCAAAACAATATAATTCATATTGATGCAGCAGAGCCAGAGGTGGGATCTTCCTTCTATAAATCCATTCAAAGAAGCTTGCATTCATTTTTCTAAAGTCTCAAATAAATTATACAAGTCTCTGTTACAGTCAAATAAGCATCACATTTAAACAAATTCAAATCTAGCATATTTATACAATATATGCAAGCAATTTTCCCTTGAAAGTTCAGCAACTTTATCCAGTGAGCAGCTGCATCATTCAGACCAGGATGATCCAAAGTTTGAGTTTTGGTCAGTATTGAGTGGTAGTAGGGTTATTACATTTGGCTTCAACACTCCTAATGTGGGAAACACGGCAGCCAATTTGCGCACAGCAAGCTCCCACAAACAGCAATGTGAAAATGGCCAAATAATCTGTTTTTGTGTTATGTTGGTTGAGGGAGAAATATTGGCCAGGACACCGGGGATAACTCCCCTGCTCTTCTTCGAAATAGTGACATAGGATCTTTTACGTACACCCGAGAGCGCAGACAGGGCCTTGGTTTAACATCTCATCTGAAAGACGGCACCTCCGACATTGCAGCACTCCCTCAGCACTGCACTGGAGTGTCAGCCTAGCTTTATGTGCGCAAGTCCCTCGAGTGGGATTTGAACCCACAACCTTCTGACTCGGGCGAGTGTGCTACCCACTGAGCCACGGCTGACAGGGGCAACAACAAAAGTGAAGAGTTCTATTGCTTGATCTAACAGCCGCGTTGAATGTGCCCACGTGGATGTTGGGGCATGACTGTGATTCTCCTTGTGGTTGAAGAATATGGTGACCTCATTGCCAAAAATCCGACATGAGTACAGAGCAAGGTACAGTACCCATCAAATGTTTTCTGGAGAGGAAGGGGAATAGGAAACAGGCATTAGCTGTTTTGTAAACAAGGTAAGTTTGTAAAGAAAATACCTGAATGTGGAGCCAGGACGAACAGTAGGGCTGAACATGGGGACCACAGTAGCCTGTTTCCAATCTACTGGTACTTCCCCAGTGTCCATGAACACTCTCATAATGTTCATTAGTGCCCCGCTAGTCTCCTTCAACACTGGGATAAATACTAGCTATCCCTATTTAAGCTTATCTAGTACTTCCATCTCAGTTATATCGAAATTCTCAATTTTGCCTTGGTACTTTTTTTTTGGGGGGGGGGGGGTGAAGGACATACTGTTCACATGCACATACAACTATCTAGTTCACAACACAGATAAACAAGCTATGTAGATACAAATGATATGATAAAGGTAGCTTCATTATGCAAAAGCTACCCTTTAAATTTTATTCCATTTTAATCTTTTTACTTTAGCACATTAGCGTAAGATTTGGATAACCCCACTGTAGACATAAGGGGGGCTAAATTCGATAGTCCTTAAAAACAGGTGTGGGGATCGCGATACGCAATTAACCCGTGCCCGTTGCTTCCGATGCAGGCAGCATGCCAACATGAACTGTCTAAACTCAAGGGAGTACAAGTCATGTTTAGATAACCTGTCCTCATAATTTAACACTAAGCCCTGGTGTCATTCTGGTGAATCAGTGCTTTATCCCTTTCGTGGCCAATGTATCTTTCCCGAGGCTCGGTGCTCAAAACTGAATGCAGTACTCCAGAGGGGTCTGACCCAGGCTCTGTAAAACTGAAGCATCACTTCCTCACTTTGGAATTCCAACCTCCTTGAAATAAAGTGGATACAGGTTCAATAGTAGCCTTCAGAAGGGAATTGGATAAATACTTGAAGGAGAAAAAATTGCAGGGATAGGGGGGGGAAAAAAGGGGGTGGGACTAATTGGATTGCTCTTCAAAAGAACCAGTGCAGACCTCTTTGTGCTGTACCATTATATGATTCTAAAGACCAACGTTCCATTAGTCTTTTTGATTACTTTTTATACCTGTGCACTAGCATTGTGATTTGTGTACATGGACACCTAAATCCATTTGCTCCTACACAGCTTTTAGTCTCATTAAGTAAATATTCAATTTGTTTTTCTCAGATGCAAAGAAGATGAGCTCACACTTCCTCACATTGAACACCATCTACCATAGTTTTGTTCACTCACTTAGTCTGACTGTCCTTTTGTGACTTCCTGGTCCCATCCACACAACTTACTGTGCCTCCTAACATAGGGTAATCTGCAAATTTAGATATACAAAGCTGAGGCCCCAGTACAGATCCCTGGGGAACATCACTTGTCACATCCTGTCAATCAGAGAACAAACCCTTTGGGGTCGATTTTCGTGGAGCCGTCAGGCGGGGTTTCAGGCGTGTGGGGGGGAAAATCCCAAATTCGGGGGTCCCGACACCATCCCGCCCAAAACCCCGCTCCGCGCAACTTTCAGAGGTGGCGGGTACCCGCCCCGCACTGGGACCCGCCGAAACCAGGCGGGAAGGGATTAGTCCCAATTAACTGCCTGTTAACAGGTAGTTAACAGGCAGTTTTTAGCCTAATCCCTATTTTGAGGGGTTTCGTGTGGGATTCCCGACGGCTCCAAACCACGCCAGGTTAGAGCAGGCGGGCTGTCGGGTTGAAGGAGTTGGAGGGGTCGCGATGTCGGTGTTCAGGTGAGTGATGGGTGCATGAGTGCAAAGGTAAGTGTGTTTGGTGTGTCTAAAGTGTGTAAAGAACTTTTACTTACCAGAACTTTTACTTACCTGTACTTACCTTCACAGCCTTTCTTCCTGTAGCCGTCAGGAGCCCATCACTCACCCGGCACTTAAAGCTGAACGGCTGCGATCTGTGAAAAGTGACAGCCTTCAGCTTTGAGTGCTGGTGTGAGTTCTAACTGAGTCTGTGCAGAAGGACTCATGTTAGAACTCGGCCTGTCAGTGTTTCACAGCTTCAAACAGCTGTGAAACACTGATATTTCATCCGTCAAGAACTCTTGACAGATGAAATTGCAGTCTGTGATGTCACCTGTTGCCGGGTGGTCCTTAATTGGCCTGCTGAGCTCGCTGGGTGGGGTCAACAAGGGAAAATCGCACGGATTGGCCGGACGTCGAAGTAGGTGGGTCTATAACCCGAAAGTTGTAGTCCTGCCTCCTTCCCGACAGCTTCAGGAAAATCGACCCCTTTATCCCTACTCTGTCTCCTACCTTCCAATTACTAACCATGTCAAGGTTACCGCCAATTCAGTGAGCTCTCATTTTTGCTAATAATCCCTTATGCGAAACCTTATCAAATGCCTTCTGAAAGGCCATATAGACAACATCTATAGACACTCCTCTATCGACCATGCTAGCGACCTCCTCAAAATATTCAACTAGATTAGTCAGACATGATCTACCATTCACAAATCCATGCTGACTCTCTTTGATTAGCTCATACTATCCAAATACTCAGTCATTCTGTCTCTGATGATATATTCCAGTAAACTCTCCATAATTGATGCTAAACTGACAGGTATGTAGTTACCTGGGCCTAGAAATTGGATCACGTTGTGCCCATTTTAAACGCATAAAATAAGTGCCTAGTGGATTAACATGGTGTGCCGGAGGTGCACCATGTGCCATATTGGTAAAGGCTCCCCCATAGGCGTCGAAGGTTTGCACCTGAAACCAGTGTTAGCCCAGCATTTGCATATGCAAAGGGCCTATTTCTTTTAATAAACGGTGTGGAAACCATCAGGTCCTGGGGATTTGTCTATCTTAAGTTCCATTATTTTCTTTCTTACTGTACTTTTTTATTTAAACTTATATTAAATCCACCAAGTTCCTCCTCTTGACTTGTTAGGTTGCCTTGTACTGCTGGTATTCGTCCTCTTCCTCCACTGTGAAAATGAATACAAAGTACTAATTTCTCAAGTCTGCTATTTCCTTATTAGCCTTAATAGTCTCGCCATCTTTAATGGACTCATATTCTCCTTTATCACTCACTTTCTTTTAATATATTCATAAAAACTTTTGCAGTTAGCTTTAATATCCCCTGCAAGCATTTTTCATATTCCTCTCTGCACCTTTTATTACTTTCTTTGTATTTCTGTGTTGCTTAATAGCTTTCCCAGTCTGCTGGATTTCCACTTTCCCTTGCATTTGTGCAAGCTTTTTTCTTTAGCTTGATACCGTTTCTTACCTCATTTGTTGATCATGGATGCTTCATTACACAAGTGGAGCCTTTGCCTTTTAGGGGTATGTACCTTACCAAATACAGGAAACTCTCGATTTACCAGCACCTAAATAACCGGAAATCTCTGTTAACCGGCAAAATTCAGGAGTAGGTTCAGGTAAGTTTTACTTCATATTAGTGACCGTTCCTGGATCTGTGGCTGTGTAACCGGGGTTCCTGCACCTGTTGCTAAGCAACAGGGACGCCTGGATCTTGTGGCCGGGGTCCCTGCACCTGTTGCTAAGCAACAGGGAGGTCTGGATCTTGTGGCCGGGGTTCCTGCACCTGTTGCTAAGCAACAGGGAAGCCTGGATCTGTGGCCGTGTACGGGGCTCTCGTACCTTTTACTATACCTCTCTGTAATCTGGACTTTTTGATAAACCGGCACCACGCCGGTGCCGGATAAAAAAAGAGTTTCCTGTTTATTGCTACTGCCGTTCCTTTCCCAATTTCCCTATCTTTTCTAAACTGAATTTGTGCTTATAACTATTTGCATGGACAATTTGCATTGTAAATGTGGATATAGGAATTTATAATGGAAATATAAAAATAAGGACAACATGTATGACTTCAAAGTGGAGTCTGAAGTACATCAGTGCGCCCTGGTCCAATTATTCCTCTAACCCTGCTTCACCTGATGACTGCACTTGGTCTTGACTCCTCATATGCAATGCTATTGGAGATGGGCCAATAGTTATAAACTGCTCTATTCCCATGGATAACCCAACTACTACTTTTCTCTCATTGTTTTAGTTAATTGCCTCAAGCCATCTTCCCCCAGAGATTAGTTGGTTAATTTGCTGCACAACACATGACTTGAGCGATACAGAGCAGGAAGGCTGCAGTTTAGTTCTGCCCCGAGTTAGCAGTCAAGGGCTTTTGACTTGACTCTGGTCTTTGAGGCAGGAGGAGAAATGTCAGCAAGGCTTCCCAGTGTTGTTTGCTTCTAGTGACCCTCACGGTAAGGTTCATGTATGTGGAAGTCAGGTGAGAACACCAGCAGCCTTGGGTGCAATACCGCTACCATGGTCAAATAGCTTTTTAATGCTGTCCGGTCTTGTTTGTAAAGAAGTCATTTGGATGGAGCCTGGAGCCCAATTTTGACCAGTACCTACAGGAGAGTCGGTGAGAAAATTGAAAGAACATTTTTTTTCTCTCTCTGGTCCAGTAGTTCTCTTTCTGGTCCAGTAGTTCTAACAGTGGAACCTTCAGGAAGAATTTCCCTGACCTTTTCCTGAAATTGACCGCAGTTTTTTCCCTGCCTCCCCAGGAATTCTCTCAGTACAGGTTGGGAGGTGCATGAGATTGCACCATCTAACACATCGGGTGAGCTTTAATTGGCCTGCTGGTCTTCTCTTTTTGTATGCTCGTGGGGAATTCAGATCCAGCCTGCTTATTGGGTCAGGGTTTTCCCATTTTCATCCCTGCTGGTGGAACTGTGTGACAGCGGACGGCAAGAATTTCTCTATACCTTCCTTTATAAGATGGGGGGAGTGCGTTTCTGGGCACTGCACCTCAGGAAGGATATATTGGCCTTGGAGTTGCAGCGCAGATTCACCAGAACGATATTGGGCTAAAAGGGTTAAATAATGAGGGCAGGTTGCATAGACTAGGCTTGTATTCCCTTGAGAAGGGGTGATCCAATTGAAATGTTTTAGATGATTAAAGGAGTCGATAGGGTATATAGAGAGAAACTATTTTCTCTGGTGTGGGTCCAGAACAAGGGGCCATTATCTTAAAATGAGAGCTAAGCCATTCAGGGGTGATGTCAGGAAGCACTTCTTCACACAAAGGGTAGTTGAAATCTGGAACTCTCTCTCCCCCCCTCCCCCCAAACAAAAAAGCTGTTGAAGCTAGGTCAATTGATAACTTCAAAATTAGGCAAGACTATTAAAGGTTACAGAACCAAGGCAGGTAGATGGCATTAAAATACAGATCAGCCATGATCTAACTGAATGGGGGGAGGGGGGGTTCGTGAGGCTGAATGGCCTACTCCTGTTCTTATTACAACTCACTTGTTTTATTTCTTGCGTTAAGTGTAGAATGACCTTTAATTGTAACAGCTGACCTGGGAGTGCTTGATGCTGACATTGTGTGCTTAAGCAGGAAGAAGTTTTCAACCCGATAGCATTGACATCCCCTTCAAAGCAACAGTATCATATAAAAATGTTTGCGTCCATTAGTTGTCATGTAAAACAGACATTTCTCTGTGCATGGGATGCACTATAGGAATGCAAGTATTTGTTATTGATTTCCTAAATTATCAATGGTATAAATGACCTTTTCATTTTCATGGTAAGTATCCAGAAACCAATGATGATTTGGAATTATTTTTTCTGTAAATTTTATTTACGGACAAGATCTTACCGTTTTCCCCGAGGGTAGTGACGCACATATTCACCAATATCATGTGCAGCCACAGCCAACACTTGAGGGTCATCAGAGACTTCCAAAAGCCTTGTCAGAATCCTTCACAAGAGAAATTAAAATGCAAAATAATGAGATTAGCATGTAATGTTCCCTGTAAATTTTTTTTGTAAGGTGTGCGGGCCCTTTAACTGGCTGTGCGGACCATTCAATCTTTTGCACGTGTGGTCATTACCGTTATAAATCTTGTGAGCGGCCTGCGCAGGACCTCCAGACAGCCGCGCAACTTAACGGGAACATTGTTAGCATGCATTTCTTTCACATTGCAATCATTAAGAATTGCTTAAATCATTCTAAATTAAATTATTTTTTTAATGTAATTATAGTGTTCTGCTAAGTAAAATTCTAGCATTGATATTTGGTAGCAAAACGTGATAAATAATATTAACTAAAGTAATCCAGCAAGGGAAAGACGCTGTTGGGCGACAACTTGAAAACATTATCAGGGTAGCAAGGGGAAAAAATTGAGCCGTGCCCCTTTTGGGCCGCTAACTTCGCCAGGGTGCTACTTTTAGTGCCCCGAAAAAATTAGCGCCCCTGCGGCCGAAATTCACCGGTAGCGCCCCAAGAGGGAAGCGGGTGCCACTGGAAGTGCTCCGCCTCCCTCTTGGGGCGCTGCGAGTGAATAGCGCGGCACTATGTGCTGCAGCGCCACTCCGCAGTACTGCGGGCCTTCCTCCCCTTCTTAAATGGGAGGGGCCTAGCGCAGCGCGACCTGGGGCCCATCTGGGCCACCAGGGATCGAAGTGCAGGCAAAAGAGCCCGGCATTCAAGTGAAGGGGGGGCTGCAGAGGAGGCCAGGGACGGCAGAGGGGGCAGGTGCTGGCAGGCGGCCAGCAACAAAAATGGACGCCCGGCACCTCCCCTTTAATTTGCGCCACCCCGGTCGCAGGTATGCCCTCCTGACCCCGTCGGACATAGCGTCCGGCGATAAATCAGGGGGCGCTACCGAAGATCGCAGCCGGGGTGCGATTTTCACAGGAGGCGTTGGCGGTGCTGCGCCCAGGTGCTAGTTGCTTGGCGCTAACGGGAGGTGCGAAGCAACCGAATTTTTAGGCCCAAAGGTTTATCATCTACTTTACATTCTTGATGCTTATGCAATGCTCTCAAGTATTTCTACAGTCTGTTGTCCTCAATGAATAATCTAATTGCCAAGTGCAATTAATTTAATGTCATTTTATTAAATTTTCAATGATTATAATACAATGCAAACTGACAACAAAAATCCCATTTATACAACATATATTAAATACCTCTGGGATCTACCAAATTGAGTATGCAGAAGTTAAAAGTAGGTATTAACTAGGCTTAAATGCCAATTAATCTGAATGGAGCAAATACAAATATTGAAATTATACTTACTTCAGCAGTTCATAGTTTTTTTCATTCAACCTGGCAGCATTTTCTCGCCAGAATTTTTCTGATTTGTGGACAGGGCTCCATTCCAGGCGTCCTGACTTCAGTTCTGAACTGTATTCATCAAAAGAACTGGAAGTGGGTGGTAGGGGAGGAGGAAAAATAAAATCAGTGCTGCATGTATATAAAACAACAAATGCTCTCAAAATTAATTTTCAAGAACAAAAATTTATATAGACTTACATAGGATATATGGCACAGAAACGGGCCATTTGGCCCAACTAGTCCATGCCAGCATTTATGCTCCACTCGAGCCTCCTCCCATCTTTCCTCACCTAACTATCAGCATAATCCTCTAAACATAGGAACACAGAAGATAGGAGCAGGAGTAGGCCATTCGGCCCCTCGAGCCTGCTCCGCCATTCGATGAGATCATGGCTGATCATCCAAACTCAGTACCCCGTACCTGCCTTCTCTCCATATCCCTTGATACCTTTAGCTCTAAGAAATATATCTAACTCCTTCTTGAATATATTTAAAGACTTGGCCTCACCCGCCTTCTGTGGTAGAGAATTCCACAGGTTCACCACTCTCTGGGTGAAGAAATTCTTCCTCATCTCTGTCCTAAATGGCTTACCCCTTATCCTTAGACTATGACCCCTGGTTCTGGACTCTCCGACCATCGGGAACATTCTACCTGCATCTAGTTTGTCCAGACCTGTCAGAATTTTATAAGTTTCGATGAGATCCCCTCTCATTCTTCTAAACTCCAGCGAGTATAAGCCCAATCGACCCAATCTCTCCTCATACGTCATTCCTGCCATCCCAGGGATCAGCCTTGTGAATCTTCGCTGAACTCCTTCCATGGCAAGAACATCCTTTCTCAGATAAGGCGACCAAAACTGCACACAGTACTCAAGGTGTGGTCTCACCAAGGCCCTGTACAACTGCAGCAGGACATCCTTGTTCCTGTACTCAAACCCTTTCGCTATGAATTCGCTACCATTTGCCTTCTTCACCGCCTGCTGCGCCTGCATGCTTACCTTCAGCAACTGGTGCACAAGGACACCCAGGACTCGTTGCACTTCCCCTTCTCCCAATCTATTGCCATTCAGATAATAGTCTGTCTTTCTGTTTTTGACACCAAAGTGGATAACCTCGCATTTATCCACGTTATATTGCATCTGCCACGCTTCTGCCCAATCACCCGACCTGTTCAAATCATCCTGGAGTTTCTCGGTATCCTCCTCGCAGCACACACGCCCACCCAGCTTTGTGTCGTCTGCAAATTTGGAGAAATTACATCTAGTTCCCTTATCGAGATCATTAATGTATATTGTGATTAGCTGGGGTCCAAGGACCGATCCCTGCGGTACCCCACTAGTCACTGCCTGCAACTCGGAAAAAGACCCGTTCATTCCTACGCTCTGCTTTCTGTCCGCCAACCAGTTCTCTACCCAAGTCAATACCTTGCCCCCAATCCCATGTGCCTTAACTTTACACGCTAATCTCTTATGCGGGTCCTTTCGAAAGCCTTTTGAAAGTCCAAATACACCACATCTACTGGTTCTCCCTTATCTATTTTCCCAGTTACATCCTCAAAAAATTCCAGTAGATTAGTCAAGCACGATTTACCTTTTGTAAATCCATGTTGACTTTGTCCGATCCTGTCACTGTTTTCCAAGTGCTCAGCTATTACATCCTTTATAATGGACTCTAGCATTTTCCCCACTGCCGATGTCAGGCTTACCCGCTTTCTCTCTACCACCCTTTTTGAATAGTGGGGTAACATTAGCTACCCTCCAATCCATGGGTACAGTTCCAGATTCCAGCGAATTTTGGAAGATGATCAGCAATGCATCTACTATTTCTAGGGCCACCTCCTTAAGTACCCTAGGATGTAGATTATCAGGCCCTGGGGATTTATCGGCCTTCAATCCCGTCAATTTCCCTAACACCATTTCCCTACAAATACTGATTTCTTTCAGTTCCTCCCTCTCATCAGACCCTATGTTCTCCAACATCTGTGGGAGGTTATTTGTGTCCTCCTTTGTGAAGACAGAACCAAAATATTCATTTAATTGGTCTGCCATTTCTTTGTTCCCCATTATAACTTCCCCTGCTTCTGACTGCAAGGGACCTGCACTTGATTTCACTAATCTTTTTCTCTTCACATATCTATAAAAGCTCACAGTCAGTTTTTATGTTCCCCGCAAGCTTACTTTCATATTCTATTTTCCCCTTCTTAATTAATCCCTTTGTCCTCCTTTGTTGAATCCTAAACTGCTCCCAATGCTCAGGGTTACTGCTTTTTCTGGCCAATTTATATGCCCTCTCCTTGGATCTTATGCTATCCCTAATTTCCCTTGTTAGCCACGGTTGAGTCACCCTTTTTGTTTTATTCTTATCCCAAACTGGGATGAACAATTTCTGTAGTTCATCCATGCGGTCTTTGAATGTTTGCCATTGCCTATCTACCATCAACCCTTTGAGTGACATTCCCCAATCAATCCTACCCAATTCGCGCCTCATACCATCGTAGTTTCCTTTATTTAAATTCAGGACCCTAGTCTCCGAGTCAACTACTTCACTCTCCATCCTAATGAAGAATTCTATCATATTATGATCGCTCTGACCCATATGCTTATCTAGCCTCCCCTTAAATGCTATACTATTCGCCTCAACCACTCCATGTGGTAGCGAGTTCCGCACTCTCACCACTCTCTGGGTAAAGTAATTTGTTCTGCATTCCTTAGTTGATTTCTTGGTGACTACCTTATATTGATGGCCTCTAGTTATGCTCTTCCCCACAAGTGGAAACACTCTCTCTGTGTCGACTCTAACAAAACCTTTCATAATTTTAAAGACCACTATTAGGTCACCCCTCAGCCTTCTCTTTCCAAGAGAAAAGAGACCCAGCCTGTTCATCCTTTCCTGATGGGTGTAACCTCCCATTTCTGGGATCATCCTTGTAAATCTTTGTTGCGCCCTCTCCAGTGCCTCCATATCCTTTTTATAATATGGCGACCAGAACTGTACATAGTACTCCAAGTATGGTCTAACCAAGGTTCGATACACGCTTAGCATAACTTCCCTACTTTTCAATTTTATTCCCCTAGAAATAAACCAGAGTGCTTGATTTGCATCTGGGAAAGCATCCTCTGAACAAGATCTCTTCCCATGAATGTTTTAACTCAGTGTATTTAACTTCCCTAGCATCAGTGACCGAGTCCGAATGAATGTTAAAGTCAAGCATGAAAACCAAACAAGATTGACCAAAAACTGAGCAAATGTTGGATAAAGGGGGGTCTGGGTGTATTTATGACGATAGAATGCTGCCACAGATACGATTGCATTACATTATGGGTCTCTATCCCAGATCTATGTCATACCTCCCTTAAAATTTGGAATAAGGTTGCATTTCAGAACTGGCCAGAGCCAATGTTCCTGCAATATGCAATTGAGGAATGCTTATTTTGAGGGCATAAAGCAAGGGAAACAGGAAACAGGGGTGGAGTGCAGGTCTCAAAACTTCCAGAGACAGTATTGCCAACTCTCACGATTCCATTGTGAGACACGCAATTTCCGATTGAAATAAAGCTTCACTTGCGATGGAACGCCTAAATCTCTGGATGTTATGGAAAGCCCTCTGAACCCACTGTTATTTTTTTGCACGTGTGCAAATCACGTATCTTTTCGCGCATAGGCAAATCAGCATTCCCCGCCCCCCCAAAAAAAAATCCAGAGAAGCTTTATTTCACTCGGAAATCGCGTGTCTCACAGTTGGCAATACTGCTGCTATCATTTCTATGATTTAACTGATTTTATAGTTCAAATTAAAGTTAGATGGACAGGCTAGGGTTCTAGAGGGAAGAGCTTTTTGAGAAATTGCAAGGAAACGAAGACTGAATTTTTAAGACAACCGTAAGAATTTCTATATTAAATATGACAAGTTAACATCTTTGAAATTAGATTTAGTTTTAGTCAGAAATCTATGTTATTGAAGGTTTGGCGAGTTGTCCAGACTTTAATGCAACTTCAATTGAGACTACAGCCAAAAGAAGTCTTTTAAAATTTGTAAAGCATAATGTATTGTAACTTTGAGTTGGAGCATCAATCGAGCCCAGAGTGATAGCATTAGTCTCCGCTGTGAGGGCGAAAGGATCCTCGGTTGCTATAGTTAGGGCAATTTCATTTCAGCTCTATATAGGCTAAAAGCACAAAATTGTTCATATTTCCACCTCTAAATTATACAAAATTAACAATGTCACAAACAAAAATAACTGGAGTGGAAAATGGAAATGGTGCAAGAGAAGCTGTACTTCTAGTGATCGGGTTAGGCACATTGGCCTAGAAATTCAGTATAGCCACTTTTGGGGCGGTAAAGTCGGGCGGCCGCTAAAGTTTGCGCCCGCCGGAAAGTGGAGGCCACTTCGCCGATATTCAGTAGCTTTGGCCAAGGAGTTTGCTCGAGCGCTAAAACTGGCGATGCACGGCTATCTTTAGGCGCTAAGCCGGCGGTGCAGACTGATA
The DNA here is from genome assembly GCF_052327205.1 of Somniosus microcephalus. Lineage (NCBI taxonomy): Eukaryota > Metazoa > Chordata > Chondrichthyes > Squaliformes > Somniosidae > Somniosus > Somniosus microcephalus. The sequence goes on from NC_140993.1 coordinate 128,648,440, forward strand.
CCGCCGAGGCCGGGCGCAGCGCAGGTGCGGTCATGTCTTGATTGACAGCAGACACCCTGGCGCCGGCCAGCTCTTAAAGGGGGAAGGGTCGACTTGGTCTGCTGCCACGCCCTGGATACTGCAGCCCTCCAGCTAGGCCTAAACACTGCTGCTGGAGAGAAATAGCGCCAGGATGGATGCAGAGGGCCCGTGAGCGAGCGCAGCGCTTCTCTGCCCATGATTTAAAGGTGCTGGTTAGGGCTTTGGAGAGGAGACGCCATATCTTGTTCCCGGACAGTGGCAAGAAGCCTGCCACCAGGGTGTACAGGAGAGCCTGGAGGGATATCGCCCAGAGGGTCACAGCCACCTGCGATGTCCCCAGGACTGGTGTCCAATGCCGGAAAAAGTTTAACGACCTCACTCGGATTGTCAGGGTGAGTACCCTTTCCAGTGTCCTCCTCATCCTTGCATGTGCACCTCACATTATGGGCAAAGGGACCTCAAAGCCCTAATGGCCAGCCCTCATCCAGCAGCTATGGCACTGGCATGAACATCAATTGCACTTTCTGCACTTTACACACTGGCCAAGCTATTCCACCATGGGAGGCAGTGCATACAGCAACAGGGCACCACACTGGCCAAGCTATTCGACCATGGGAGGCAGTGCATACAGCAACAGGGCACCACACTGGCCAAGCTATTCGACCATGGGAGGCAGTGCACACAACAACAGGGCACCACACCGTACTTAGAGGCCGTCCTTTCTCTTGCAGGCCAAGCTGGCCCAGAATCTGAGGAGGCGGACTGTCACCGGGGGAGGCCGTCCCCAGTTCCAGCAGCTCAGTGACCTGGAGGAGCGCGTGGGTCGACTCATGGGTGGCCGGCTGATTGGCCCCGTTGCATGTGGAGATGCCGACCCTGTGCTGGGCCCCAATGGTAAGGACATGACCTTTTGGGCCTCTCTCGTTCCCCTTGCGCTTCAGAACTACATCCTTTGCCACTGTCCGACCAATGCGCTGAATGCCACCACTCATGCCTCCCTCGCTGACGCCCTGTCCTCACTCTAAAGCTACTCTTGTGCCTTCCTGCTTTCAGCTGGTGAGGAGGAGGTCCCTGAAGCTGCCAGTGACAGTCCCTCGGAAGAGGAGGACAAGGAGGAGCAAGAGGAAGGCGGCCCATCGGGAGAACCCTCATCCGCGCCAGGGGATGGCAATGGAGGGGACACGTCTTCCCTGGAGGAGAGCCAGGGGGAAGTGTCGGAGGGGAGTGTAGCTCCTGTGCCCAGTGGCGTCCAGCCACGCGGGAAGGGTCGGGCAGCTCGGCGGCCTTCTCCCCAGAGGGGGGGGGGGGGGGAAGTGTTGCAGGGGAGTGTAGCTCCTGTGCCCAGTGGCGTCCAGCCACGCGGGAAGGGTCGGGCAGCTCGGCTGCCTTCTCCCCAGAGGGGGGGGGGGGGGGGGAGAAAGTGTTGCAGGGGAGTGTAGTTGCTGGGCCCAGTGGCGTCCAGCCACGCGGGAAGGGTCGGGCAGCTCGGCGGCCTTCTCCCCAGAGGGAGAGTCCGGCCTCCAGTCCGGAGACGGTCCTCGTCCAGGAGGTGCGCCTCCTCGATCAAATGTCCGCGGATTCGGATCGCCGGCACACTGAGTTCATGGGGGTTGTGGCACGGTTGCCTGAGGCCATCGAGTCCCTGGCTCATAGTGTGTCAGATTTCGGGGCCTCACAGGCCAGGGGTTTCGAACAACTCGGGGCAGCACAGGCCAGGGGTCTCGAACAATTCGGGGCAGCACAGGACGCGAGTCGGGCCGAATTGAGGGCAGCACAGGACGCGAGTCGGGCCGAATTCAGGGCAGCACAGGACGCGAGTCGGGATGACTTCAGGGCAGCACATGCAGCGAGTGGCCAGTTGATCAGTGGTGCCGTGCAGTCATTGGCTGGTCTGATGCGGGCACAGACCAGGGCAGTACGGGCACTCACTGCTGCCACACTCGCTGTGTCAGGCAGGCATCGCCAGGGCACCCGCCGCGCTGCAGCAGCACAGCGGTCTGGCCTTCAGCAGATTGCTGCGCTTGCTGCAATGCCAGCCCGGCCGAGTGCCAGTGTCTCAGGCGAGCAGCGAGCACCTGGCATCAGCCAGCTTGCCCCCATTGCTGCAGCCGCCACTGCCACTCCCCCAGCGAAGCTGCCACGAGCTGCTGGAGAGACTGATGCTGCCCAGCCACAGCTGCAGCAGTCAGCAGCCGGCCCAGAGGGCCAGAGCTCGTCTAGGCCGACCCCCAAGGGCATCTGCCGTCATGCAATGTGCCCCTCAGGAGCCTTCCCCCAGCCTTGCAGCACCCACAGGGCCCAGGTTGAGGCGGAGCAGCAGGTCGGCCAGGGGCCGGAAAAGGCTGGACAAGGACTCGCCCTCTCGGCACACAAATTAGAGTGTTGCCAAATGTTTTTTTATATGGGGGTGGTTGTGTTGTCTATGGGGGGGGTTGTTTTGGTAAGGCTGAGGATGAAGGCCATTTGGATGGAAAAGTTTTGTTATTCCTCCCCAGGTTGTGGGAGTGAGTCATGTGTTTGACTGTTTTTTGGGGGTGTTGTCTGTTTTTGGGTTTCATGTGGGAAGGGCCCTGAGCTTGTTCAATAAAGCTTTTTCTTTATTCAGCTTGTCCATGTGTGATGTTTGAAGTGGTTGTTGCGTTAACCGGCTGAGGGCTTGCGGAGCGGCTGCATTCATGTCCCTTCATTGCCACAAGCCATTCCCTGACAGGGGGCCTAGAAGTGTCGTTCAATAAGCCGCCGACAGACGGCCCTTGGACCTTGTGGCTCCCTCCTGGGCGGGTACTCCTCCTCCTCCTCCTCAGGGCCCTCCTGCTCCTCCTCCTGAGGTGGTGGTCCAACGTGAGGTGGCAGTGCCCGAGTCCTGCGGATAGCCAGGTTGTGCAGCATGCAGCAAACGACGACGAACTGGGAGACTCTATCCGGCGAATACTGCAGAGATCCGCTGGAGCGATCCAGGCAGCGGAACCGTTGCTTGAGGACGCCAATCGTTTGCTCTATGATGTTCCTTGTGGCTTGATGGCTTTCGTTGTATGCCTCCTCAGCAGGGGTCCTGGGCGCGCGGAGCGGGGTCATGAGCCATGTACACAAAGGATAGCCTTTGTCCCCGATAAGCCATCCTCTTGGGGAAGGCTGTGCCTGGAACATGTCAGCCACAGTAGTCTGGCGCAGGATAAATGCATCGTGGCTGCTGCCTGGAAAGCGGGCATTGACAGCTAGGATGCGCTGCCTGTTGTCACACACCAGCTGTACATTGAGGGAATGGTAGCCCTTCCGGTTGCGGTAATCCTCGGCATTGTCGATAGGTGCCCGCAAAGCCACATGCGTGCAGTCAATGGCGCCCTGCACCATGGGGAAGTCCGCGATCCTCGCAAATCCGACTGCACGCTGCTCCTGCCTCTCTAGGGTCATGGGGAAGGAGATGAATTGGTGTCTCCTTGTGAAAAGGGCATCGGTGACCTGCCGGATGCAGCGATGCACGGCGAACTGGGGTATGTTAGCTATGTCCCCAGCAGCGGCTTGGAAGGAGCCGCTTGCATAAAAGTTCAGAGCCACCGTGACCTTCACTTCCACCGACAGAGACGTCCTGCACATCAGCTGTGGACGCAGATCTCTGTGAAGCAGCTGGCAGGTCTCTGCAACCACCTCCCTTCTGAAGCGCAGCCTCTTAACACACTGCGCGGCAGTCATGGTGAGATAGGACACCTGCTGGCGGTATTCCCTGAGTGGGTAAGGCCTACGTTGCCGACGCCTGATGCCCCCTCTGCATCTAGGCATGGCTGCCCCTCTCACACAGCGTCTGCGAGCCCTTCGCACATAATGCTGGAACTGAGGGTTGGAACCCCATGCAGCCCCCATAATATACTTGCAAACAATGAAATCACAATGAGGCAAATTTCCAAGTTCTGGCCAGAAGCCAAAAATACCTCTCCTATGTTGGGCCAAATCAGTAAGGTCTCTTCCTTGGTCTCTGTCCAGAAATCCATTGCACAAAAGTCATTGCAGCAAAATGGCTGGCCTTTATAGTTCAGTGTAAGTGCCCTTTAATTAGCGCTCCCCGAGGCCTGCAGGGCCTCTGCTGCGTTCCACTTCACAGTTCTTAGCACCGCCACGCCCACATTGGGCGGGAGCGACTGAAGTTCCGGTTTGGGGCGCACAAAGGGCGTTGCACGACGAAATGACGTCCTAAGCTGCGCGCGCAGCTGAGCGCACGCAAACACTTCGCGCCGGCGCTAAATGTCTACTGAAGTTGGGCGTAGGCGCAGATCGACCTGCGCCCGGCCGCTAAGTGCCTAGCGCTCGAGATCTACTCCTCCTAAGGCGCTAACGGCTGGCGCACGCAACTGAATTTCTAGGCCATTGTTCTAGCAGTGCAACTAACACTTATCTGGCAGTACTTTAAGTGAACACAAATTTCAAAAAGAGGCTATATTCCCCAGTATCAAAAGGAAAACTTCAGCCAAAATAAAAAAATTCTAATTTTGAAATTATTTCAGTTGAAAACCTTTTAAACCATTTCGATGGCAAGTTAGTGATCTCATTAAAAGTCAAGATGGCGACCGAGGCGGTCCGCAGGTAAGCGCTCTCCCTGCTTCGGACGGCCCGCTCCCCCGCCGCCCGCTCCCGGAGCCATGTGTTCGGCGAGTCGGGCGGAGGCAGCAACAAGCAGCAGCCACGACGACCCGCTACAACACGTTGGCCGGCAGCTCCTCGGCGGGAAGCTCGCATTCCGACTGGGAGGAGGGGAGCTGGGCATGGCGGCCAGAGGCCAGACCGTGAGTGGGAGAAGCAGGCCCCGGGCCGTCGGACCGTGGAGCCGGCGACAGTGAGGAGGAGGCCGCGGCGACCGGAGCTTATACATCTCGACGATGTGTTCGGCGAGTCGGGCAGCGGCAGCGCAGCAGCAGCTACGACGACCCGCTACAGCACGTCGGCTGGCAGCTCCTCGGCGGGAAGCTCGCAGTCCGACTGGGAGGAGGGAGAGCCGGGCATGGTGGCCAGAAGCCGGACCGTGAGCGGGAGAAGTAGGCCACCACATCGGGGAGCCGGCAACAGTGAGGAGGAGGCCGCGGTGACGGAGCGGATGTCATTGAATTTACTTTTTCTGAACATGGCACTGGAGAATAGCGACGTGTCTCTGAGCTCCCACAGCTTATTGTGGGAGTGATCGGGGAGTAAGTATTCCATTGTACTAGTTACATATGGCAAATAAAATTGAAATTGAACAAAACGGCAGACCTGTTCCAGCATGTACATTTTCCCAATTGAGTGAGAGCCTGATGACTGATCAATATCCAAGCAGGATAAAAAAATGACAAAATGCTTTTCAAGTGAGATTACAAGTGTTCATAAACTGTTCAAGCAGCCCATACACTACTAGTAATTTAAGCCAATTGTACAAATCAGTTAGCCTTCTTACTATTAACTTAAAAAGACTGGAACAGTTCATTTTGTATTTCTTTTTATACACAGATTTTAGAGCATGGCTCAATTGTGGTACCAGTGGAGAAATTGCTTCCATTTTTCAAAGTCTTCAGAGTAAAGGGATATAGACAGGTTAAGTGAGTGGGCAATAAAGTGGCAGATGGAGTATAATGTGAGGAAATTCACTTTGGTAAGAAGAATAGAAACACAGAATATATTTTAAATGGTGAGAAACTATTAAATGTTGCTGTTCAGAGAGATTTAGGTGTCCTTGTACAGGAAAGAGTTAGCATGCAGGTACAGCAAGCAATTAGGAAGGCAAATGGCATGTTAGCCTTTATTGCAAGGGGACTGGAGTATAAGAGTACAGTTGTACAGGGCTTTGGTGAGACCACATCTGGAGTACTGTGCAGTTTCAGTCTCCCTATCTGAGAAAGGACATACATGCCTTAGAGGCAGTGCAACAAAGGTTCCCTAGGTTGATTCCTGGGTTGAGAGGGTTGTCCTATGAGGAGAGATGGAGTAGATTGGGCCTATACTCTCTGGAGTTTAGAAGAATGAGAGGTGATCTCATTGAAACAGATACGATTCTGAGGGGGATTGGCAGAGTAGATGCTGAGAGTTTGTTTCCCCTGACTGGAGAGTCTAGAACTAGGGGGCATAGTCTCAGGATAAGGGATCTGCCATTTAAGACAAAGATGAGGAGGAATTTCTTCACTCAGAGGATTGTGAGTCTTTGGAATTCTCTACCCCAAAGGGTTGTGGATGCTGAGTCGTTGAGTATATTCAAGGTTGAGATAGATTTTTGGACTCTAGGGGAATCAAGGGGTATGGGGATCAGGCGGGAAAGTGGAGTTGAGGTCAAAGATCTTACTGAATGGCGAAGCAGGATCGAAGGGCCGTATGGCCTGCTCCTAATTCTTATGTTCTTATGTCTGAGCTTGGCAAGTCACTGTGCCAAATCTATCCATCCATTGTGGTCACCTGTACACAATCCTGGTGGGCCAGAAGATCGGAGCATAGGCTCTTGTTTTGCTAATAAAGCCTCAAGAATTATTATTTTCCCCAAACATCAGAATATAGTAAACAAGCCATACTAAGAGGAGAAACTGAGAAAAGACTTGAGAAATTCTCTAGACAGGGGATAAGAGAGGCTTTTTCAGGGCTACCTCCTTGTGGAGCCACATGAAAAATGAGCTTGAAGTCTATTTCCAGCTAGCTTAATTTGTGGAAACTGACTTGACCATGCTTTGGCTAAGAGTGTTGCTATTTCACACTGGGCCCCTTGGAGGTGCCTGGCTGATACATATATGGGATTTGTACTGCACCAATATACAGTCAACAGTGACCATACTTCACCCTTGAATTTTACAAACATTTGTTACATTGAAATCAAGGTGTCCATAAACCCTGGACAGACTTTCCACAGAATCTACATTTTCATGCCACAGAATGTGGTTGAGCTATTTGAGAAAGTGGCCTTGAGGCTGCACTTCTAGTGATCGGGTTAGGCACATTGTTCTGGCAGTGCAACTAACATGATAGCTGAGTGCCTTGGTTAGAAGGAAAGGTTTCAGAAATTGCTCTCTTTAGCAGGAAACACTGAGGTGGCCTAATTGATGTGTTGAAAATAAAGACATCCATGGCTTTACTTAAAATGGAAAGGTGGTATGTTCTTTAATTTAACAATTTCTCCCATTTATACCAATACTAGCTGGAGTGCCCGGCGGTGCCGAGGGTTTTTTGAGGGCATGTTGTTATGAAACAAGTAGAAATAATATTATATATATGTTTGTCTGTCTGTGTGGGAAGGGGAGAGAGAGAGAGAGGGAGGGGGGGGGAAAGGAGAGGGAGGGGGGGGAAAAGGAGAGGGGGGGGAAAAGGAGAGGGAGGGGGGGGGAAAAGGAGAGGGAGGGGGGGGAAAAGGAGAGGGAGGGGGGGGAAAAGGAGAGGGAGAGGGGAAAAGGAGAGGGAGGGGGGGAAAAGGAGAGGGAGGGGGGGAAAAGGAGAGGGAGGGGGGGGAAAGGAGAGGGGGGAGGAGGGGGGGAAGAGAGCGAGCGACGGGGGGGGAAGAGAGCGAGCGACGGGGGGGGAAGAGAGCGAGCGACGGGGGGGGAAGAGAGCGAGCGACGGGGGGGGAAGAGAGCGAGCGACGGGGGGGGAAGAGAGCGAGCGACGGGGGGGGAAGAGAGCGAGCGACGGGGGGGGAAGAGAGCGAGCGACGGGGGGGGAAGAGAGCGAGCGACGGGGGGGGAAGAGAGCGAGCGACGGGGGGGGGAAGAGAGCGAGCGACGGGGGGGGAAGAGAGCGAGCGACGGGGGGGGGAAGAGAGCGAGCGACGGGGGGGGAAGAGAGCGAGCGACGGGGGGGGGAAGAGAGCGAGCGACGGGGGGGAAGAGAGCGAGCGACGGGGGGGGAAGAGAGCGAGCGACGGGGGGGGGGGGAAGAGAGCGAGCGACGGGGGGGGGAAGAGAGCGAGCGACGGGGGGGGGAAGAGAGCGAGCGACGGGGGGGGAAGAGAGCGAGCGACGGGGGGGGGAAGAGAGCGAGCGACGGGGGGGGGGGAAGAGAGCGAGCGACGGGGGGGGGAAGAGAGCGAGCGACGGGGGGGGGAAGAGAGCGAGCGACGGGGGGGGAAGAGAGCGAGCGACGGGGGGGGAAGAGAGCGAGCGACGGGGGGGGAAGAGAGCGAGCGACGGGGGGGGAAGAGAGCGAGCGACGGGGGGGGAAGAGAGCGAGCGACGGGGGGGGAAGAGAGCGAGCGACGGGGGGGGGAAGAGAGCGAGCGACGGGGGGGGGAAGAGAGCGAGCGACGGGGGGGGGAAGAGAGCGAGCGACGGGGGGGGGAAGAGAGCGAGCGACGGGGGGGGGAAGAGAGCGAGCGACGGGGGGGGGAAGAGAGCGAGCGACGGGGGGGGGAAGAGAGCGAGCGACGGGGGGGGGAAGAGAGCGAGCGACGGGGGGGGAAGGAGCGAGCGACGGGGGGGAAGGAGCGAGCGACGGGGGGGGAAGAGAGCGAGCGACGGGGGGGGAAGAGAGCGAGCGACGGGGGGGGGAAGAGAGCGAGCGACGGGGGGGGGAAGAGAGCGAGCGACGGGGGGGAAGAGAGCGAGCGACGGGGGGGGAAGAGAGCGAGCGACGGGGGGGGGAAGAGAGCGAGCGACGGGGGGGGAAGAGAGCGAGCGACGGGGGGGAAGAGAGCGAGCGACGGGGGGGGAAGAGAGCGAGCGACGGGGGGGGAAGAGAGCGAGCGACGGGGGGGGGAGAGAGCGAGCGACGGGGGGGAAGAGAGCGAGCGACGGGGGGGAAGAGAGCGAGCGACGGGGGGGGAAGAGAGCGAGCGACGGGGGGGAAGAGAGCGAGCGACGGGGGGGAAGAGAGCGAGCGACGGGGGGGGAAGAGAGCGAGCGACGGGGGGGGAAGAGAGCGAGCGACGGGGGGGAAGAGAGCGAGCGACGGGGGGGGAAGAGAGCGAGCGACGGGGGGAGAGCGAGCACGGGGGGGAAGAGAGCGAGCGACGGGGGGGAAGAGAGCGAGCGACGGGGGGGAAGAGAGCGAGCGACGGGGGGAAGAGAGCGAGCGACGGGGGGGGAAGAGAGCGAGCGACGGGGGGGAAGAGAGCGAGCGACGGGGGGAAGAGAGCGAGCGACGGGGGGGAAGAGAGCGAGCGACGGGGGGGAAGAGAGCGAGCGACGGGGGGGAAGAGAGCGAGCGACGGGGGGGAAGAGAGCGAGCGACGGGGGGGAAGAGAGCGAGCGACGGGGGGAGAGAGCGAGCGACGGGGGGGGAAGAGAGCGAGCGACGGGGGGGGAAGAGAGCGAGCGACGGGGGGGGAAGAGAGCGAGCGACGGGGGGGAAGAGAGCGAGCGACGGGGGGGGAAGAGAGCGAGCGACGGGGGGAAGAGAGCGAGCGACGGGGGGGAAGAGAGCGAGCGACGGGGGGGGAAGAGAGCGAGCGACGGGGGGGGGAAGAGAGCGAGCGACGGGGGGGAAGAGAGCGAGCGACGGGGGGGGAAGAGAGCGAGCGACGGGGGGGGAAGAGAGCGAGCGACGGGGGGGGAAGAGAGCGAGCGACGGGGGGGGAAGAGAGCGAGCGACGGGGGGGGAAGAGAGCGAGCGACGGGGGGGGAAGAGAGCGAGCGACGGGGGGGGAAGAGAGCGAGCGACGGGGGGGGAAGAGAGCGAGCGACGGGGGGGGAAGAGAGCGAGCGACGGGGGGGGAAGAGAGCGAGCGACGGGGGGAAGAGAGCGAGCGACGGGGGGGGAAGAGAGCGAGCGACGGGGGGGAAGAGAGCGAGCGACGGGGGGGAAGAGAGCGAGCGACGGGGGGGGAAGAGAGCGAGCGACGGGGGGGGAAGAGAGCGAGCGACGGGGGGGGAAGAGAGCGAGCGACGGGGGGGGAAGAGAGCGAGCGACGGGGGGGGAAGAGAGCGAGCGACGGGGGGGGAAGAGAGCGAGCGACGGGGGGGGAAGAGAGCGAGCGACGGGGGGGGAAGAGAGCGAGCGACGGGGGGGGAAGAGAGCGAGCGACGGGGGGGGAAGAGAGCGAGCGACGGGGGGGAAGAGAGCGAGCGACGGGGGGGGAAGAGAGCGAGCGACGGGGGGGGAAGAGAGCGAGCGACGGGGGGGGAAGAGAGCGAGCGACGGGGGGGAAGAGAGCGAGCGACGGGGGGGAAGAGAGCGAGCGACGGGGGGGAAGAGAGCGAGCGACGGGGGGGGAAGAGAGCGAGCGACGGGGGGGAAGAGAGCGAGCGACGGGGGGGGAAGAGAGCGAGCGACGGGGGGGAAGAGAGCGAGCGACGGGGGGGGAAGAGAGCGAGCGACGGGGGGGGAAGAGAGCGAGCGACGGGGGGAAGAGAGCGAGCGACGGGGGGGAAGAGAGCGAGCGACGGGGGGGGAAGAGAGCGAGCGACGGGGGGGGAAGAGAGCGAGCGACGGGGGGGGAAGAGAGCGAGCGACGGGGGGGGAAGAGAGCGAGCGACGGGGGGGGAAGAGAGCGAGCGACGGGGGGAAGAGAGCGAGCGACGGGGGGGGAAGAGAGCGAGCGACGGGGGGGGAAGAGAGCGAGCGACGGGGGGGAAGAGAGCGAGCGACGGGGGGGGGGAAGAGAGCGAGCGACGGGGGGGGAAGAGAGCGAGCGACGGGGGGGGAAGAGAGCGAGCGACGGGGGGGGAAGAGAGCGAGCGACGGGGGGGGAAGAGAGCGAGCGACGGGGGGGAAGAGAGCGAGCGACGGGGGGGGAAGAGAGCGAGCGACGGGGGGGGAAGAGAGCGAGCGACGGGGGGAAGAGAGCGAGCGACGGGGGGGGAAGAGAGCGAGCGACGGGGGGGGAAGAGAGCGAGCGACGGGGGGGGGAAGAGAGCGAGCGACGGGGGGGGAAGAGAGCGAGCGACGGGGGGGGAAGAGAGCGAGCGACGGGGGGGGAAGAGAGCGAGCGACGGGGGGGGAAGAGAGCGAGCGACGGGGGGGGAAGAGAGCGAGCGACGGGGGGGGAAGAGAGCGAGCGACGGGGGGGGAAGAGAGCGAGCGACGGGGGGGAAGAGAGCGAGCGACGGGGGGGAAGAGAGCGAGCGACGGGGGGGGAAGAGAGCGAGCGACGGGGGGGGAAGAGAGCGAGCGACGGGGGGGGAAGAGAGCGAGCGACGGGGGGGGAAGAGAGCGAGCGACGGGGGGGAAGAGAGCGAGCGACGGGGGGGAAGAGAGCGAGCGACGGGGGGGGAAGAGAGCGAGCGACGGGGGGGGGAAGAGAGCGAGCGACGGGGGGGGAAGAGAGCGAGCGACGGGGGGGGAAGAGAGCGAGCGACGGGGGGGGAAGAGAGCGAGCGACGGGGGGGGAAGAGAGCGAGCGACGGGGGGGGAAGAGAGCGAGCGACGGGGGGGGAAGAGAGCGAGCGACGGGGGGGGAAGAGAGCGAGCGACGGGGGGGGAAGAGAGCGAGCGACGGGGGGGGAAGAGAGCGAGCGACGGGGGGGGAAGAGAGCGAGCGACGGGGGGGGAAGAGAGCGAGCGACGGGGGGGAAAGAGCGAGCGACGGGGGGAAGAGAGCGAGCGACGGGGGGAGAGAGCGAGCGACGGGGGGGGAAGAGAGCGAGCGACGGGGGGGAAGAGAGCGAGCGACGGGGGGGAAGAGAGCGAGCGACGGGGGGGGAAGAGAGCGAGCGACGGGGGGGGAAGAGAGCGAGCGACGGGGGGGGAAGAGAGCGAGCGACGGGGGGGGGAAGAGAGCGAGCGACGGGGGGGGAAGAGAGCGGGGGGAGCGAGCGGGGGGGGAAGAGAGCGAGCGACGGGGGGGGAAGAGAGCGAGCGACGGGGGGGGAAGAGAGCGAGCGACGGGGGGGAAGAGAGCGAGCGACGGGGGGGGAAGAGAGCGAGCGACGGGGGGGGAAGAGAGCGAGCGACGGGGGGGGGAAGAGAGCGAGCGACGGGGGGGGAAGAGAGCGAGCGACGGGGGGGGAAGAGAGCGAGCGACGGGGGGGAAGAGAGCGAGCGACGGGGGGGAAGAGAGCGAGCGACGGGGGGGAAGAGAGCGAGCGACGGGGGGGGAAAGAGAGCGAGCGACGGGGGGGGAAAGAGAGCGAGCGACGGGGGGGGAAGAGAGCGAGCGACGGGGGGGGGAAAGAGAGCGAGCGACGGGGGGGGAAAGAGAGCGAGCGACGGGGGGGGGAAAGAGAGCGAGCGACGGGGGGGAAAGAGAGCGAGCGACGGGGGGGGGAAAGAGAGCGAGCGACGGGGGGGGGAAGAGAGAGCGAGCGACGGGGGGGGAAAGAGAGCGAGCGACGGG